>NW_010257311.1:3579-11931 GCF_000690775.1 Eurypyga helias
TCTATTTCTGTATATATATTTTAGGGCGTTAATGTCATCATGAGAGGTTATATCCTGAAATGCAGACCTGTTTGAATAACCCATCATCAGAGTGGGGACACTGTGACAGGCAATCAGTCTGGGGAACTGGGCTGTATTTTGCTTACAAATACAGTATGAAATAACCCTTTAAGACACTGGAACAATTATGCATTTTAAGTCAAAAATCATCCTAAGCAAATAAATCACAAGCCTACCCAAGGCTTGTTCAGAGCTGCTTTCTCACTTCCCTAGCCCCACTCCTAATGTGCAAGGGAGTGAGGGTAAAGAAAGACATCCTTAAAAGGGCAAGCAAGGAGTTGATTAGCTCCTAAATGATTATGATTACAGATACCCTATTGATCAGCTCAAGCAAGGCATCAGGATACCTGCCATTATGCCAATGGCCTCTCTTGCAACTGAAACACAATCTGTCTCCCATCAGGAAACAGGAGAGGCAAGCCTCTTTCCCCATGCTGTTCAGAAAAGGAACCAGCAGAGAAAGTGACTTTCAAGGGAAAGACAGTCTTCCTCAAGGTCAAATATTTACTGTGTGCCAATAACAACTCCATCCTCCACACTGCTGCCAGAATCTCTGAGCACCTTGCTGGCAGGTTCACTAAACTGCATTTCCATCCTGCTCTATTTTCCCATATTACTCTCATTATTAAATATCTAAGTAGCTTCCACTGCATTCAGAAATTTGAATGTTGCTGAGTATATGTTTAGTTTTACTCTGTCTTGGGAGCAAAAGTTAGGGCACTGCTAAGCTGTTGGTAGTAGAGTATGAACTCATGACTTTATGCTGTGGAGCTGGATGAGTGTCTGGCCATCCCTGTGTAAGGGGATGCTGGTAATGTCCCTATATTGTGATCTGGCACCTAGCTGGGCTGTTGAGAACCCTTGTTTTTCCAGGCAGGTCTGGTGTCCTCCTGTAGGGAGCAGTGGAGCCCACAGCTCAGGACAGTCATGATCTCCATTGCCTCAAAAATAGCAATACAGGGAGACTGAAATCTCTCAATGTTGGTAAGAAAAAGAAAAGGGGATTTATTTCATTTTTATTTTAAAAAGCAACATTTGTCTTTCTCCCAGTGTTTCTTGTCTTCAAAAATCTGTATCTTTAGCTCATTATTTTTATCTGTGTCTGAGCATGGCACATAGTTGAATTTCTGGGATCTGAAGCATCGCCAAGGGTAGCTGTGGGTAATGAGAGAATGCACAGCAGGAAAAGCAGCCATCTGAGAGTGGCCACCTCTGGGATGCAGGACCACCTCTCCTCCTCCCCATGAGGGGGCAAACGATGGAGCGGAAGCAGTCACCAGCTGTTAGAAGCAGAGGCCTATTAGAGAACAGCTTTTAGCTTGCTGTGTATGGCTGATGGGGAGTAAACTGACCACTGAGGGATATGACAGCTTATCCATCACTTGAAGGGCCTGGATGATCCCCTGCTGTCTTTTTACAATGCGAAGCCGAGCTTTGCTGGGCTTCCCACAGGCACCTTGCTGTAAGGCTTTGGCCCGTGTGAGGCCAGCTGGCTTCAGATGGTCTTCACTGTCCATCCTGCCATCAACACTTATGGACATCCCACCACGACTAGCTGTTCTTGGAAGCAAGCTGGAAAGACTGCAGGTGCTCAGCATTTCCCTTCTGCAAGTGGCAAGATCATCCCTGCAGTAAGGGGCATGCTGGCTCCATCAGCTTGCAGGGCTGTAGCTGGTGGTAGAAGGTGGAGACCTCTGTGTTGCTGATACCGGCGCTGAGCATGGCTGGGAAGGGAACCCAAAAAAGCACCTTCATCCCATGATGCTCAGGGATTGCTCCCCACAGGTGCTGCAAGGGTGCCAGAAGGGATTGTCATTCCCTCGCCAAAGCTATCCTTGAAAGCAGTGTCTCTCTGTGCCTGGTGGTGTCTGCAGGGTGGGGAGAAGGAGTGTCTTTTTTCTGGGAGAGTGGGTGGTTGGACCCCTATCCCTTCCCAGCTCTGAACACAGGCACATGCGTTTGTGTGGGGGTAGAGGGAGGAGAGACAACCTCACTGATGCTGGATGCATATCTTGAAGGTTTTTTTTGCAACTGCCTTCTGGAGTGAGGAGCCAACAGGCTACAAAACGGGCAGAGGGTCTTTTCAGAGGAGGGGACATATTTGCCACAGCAAGCCCAGGAAGAGCTGGATGAGTTAGAAACAGGGCAGGGTTTCCAGGAAGGTAAAGTCCCTGTGTAGAGAAAAGGAATAGTTGAAGAGAAGTCAGTGAAAAGGCCACACTTCTCCCTTCCCCTGCTAAAACTTGACTTTCTGGGCTACCCTGCGGTGTCTGTTCCTACCACCTCCAAAGACATCCCAGTTTTGGGGCTTGGCAGTGGGTTCATTTAGGGTCTACCAGGTCAGTGTTGCCTTGGCTTCTTGGGTTTTGGGTTCTCACTGAAGCTGACAAGGCTTTTCTGGATTTTGCCCAGGTGGTTGGAATCCATGGTCGGCTTGGGGTGACTGCACCAAGGACTGCGGGGGAGGCCTGCAGACCCGTATGCGCACCTGCAAGCCCCTTCCCAACGAAGGTGTTGTCTGCGAGGGAGTCCTGGAGGAAGGACGGCTGTGCAATAGGAAGGCATGCAATAGTAAGTGGAGGCATGTTCCCTTGCACGCGCGCGAGCGGGTCGCTCTTCCCAAGGAGGAGCTTTGGCCTCATGGCCATAAAAAATGAAGGATGCTCTAGAGGCACAGCAAAACTGCTGAAGGGCAAGCCCAGGGGAGCATGTGACTTCAGCTGTGCATGGCCCTGCCCCTTCCTGCCTGTCTCGCGGTCATGCATGCACACGCACACGTGCTGACACACGTCTTCCAACACATACACCTGCAGACCCAGACCTTTACCCCAAAGAGTAGGGGTTAACCTGTAGGAATCTATAAACAGGCTTACAGCAGGGATTCTTATGCTGGTGATAAATCCACCACTGATGGCAAAATATACACCCTTAAAGACATTTCTTTGACATTTGGAGGCTTTCTCCCAAATGTATAAAGCCTGCAGCTAAGAGAGATGCTAATCTTGCTTCTTTTTGGCTTAGTTCACCATCCCAGTCAAAAGCAGTATTGCTGCCCCATTCTTTTACAAAATGAAGCCTACTGTGTGAAGATGTGAAGAAAGGTGTGGCCATTAGAACGACGAAACACAGGGCGGGAGCAAGGCAAAGACTTTGGCAGATGCTCCGCTCTCCTGCTCTCATGCAACCTCTTTCCAGGTCTTCTTCTCCAGAGAGCAGGGGGCAGATTGTCAACGCCAGTAGCAGTCATGTATCGATGGGCTAAGCTGGTGAAACTCTGGCACTTTCATCCCCAGTTCTTCTTTCACTGAGTTGAGAAGGGAATGAAGAGGAAAAAAACAACAGCAGCTCAGCCCAGCAAATGCAAGCGAATGGCTGATTATAATTATTCCCTTCTTTTATTTCAAATTCATAGAGAATGTTTGAATAACTCCTCCAACTAGTCAAACAACTAGGGAAAGTTCAGCTGTCTTCAAAGGCAGGGAAGTATCTCCTGATAAAGGGGAAGTTCAAATATAGGAACATAAATGTATTCCTCTAATAAGGGCTAAAATGATTTCATGCATTTTTTACTACTTCCATAAATTTAAATCATGTTGCAATTAGGCTTTTTTGCCTTTTTTTTTTTTAAGTGAAACCTTCTAGTATATTGAATTTCATCTCCTTGACTCACAGTTGCTAATTTCCTTCTGCGGCTCGCCCACACTCGGGGTATTTAATCTAAGTCTCTGATGCTTGCTGGTGTCTTCGTAGTCGTAGTGCAGCTGCGGCCTGGGGCGGTTGAAAGGGAAGGGACCTGGAAGCTGGACCTGAAAGGAGGTCCAGCTGTGGGACTTGAGTGTGCCTGAATGGAGCTGGAGGAAGGGCCACGGCTGTCTTGGTGGACAATGCTGTGAATAAGAATGTGGAGATGGCACTGTGGGTGGGCAGAGGGAGCTCTTCAAGTGTAGACATTCTTTGAACATGGGGGCACATAGGACAACAGGCAAAAAAACTCCTTAGAGTGCCCTTCCTGTGGCAGACAAAGCGGGAGGGACCCAGTGCCCCAGATGATCTTATCAGGACATCCATCCCCATCCCTGACAATCTTCAAAGCCCTCCATGGGACTTGTTTGATTCCTACGCATCCCTTTTGATCAGGGGGTGGGGTCAGACTGGAGCCTGTTTTCCAGGCCCAGCATTTCCAGCACAAAGCAAGGGCCATAACATCTTCCTTTAACTGCCAAAGGGGCAAAGCTTTGCTCTTCTTCATGATAGATCTCCTGAGGTTGCTGTGGCAAGGAGGGATAAAATGGGATGGTGGGCAACCATGGAGCCTGGAAGTCTGGGCTGAATTTGTAGCTCCGCTCATTTTATGGAGCACAGCAGTGAAGGATGAATCGTTACTTATTCACTATTTACTTACTCATCTTTTCCAGAATACAGCATTCAGCAAAGCTGATCCTAAGTGAAGAAAAAAATGATTGTAAATTCAATAAATGATTTTACTTGTGTTCCAGTCCTCCTATTACATACCCAGGCAACTCCTGCTCCAAACTGCAGTGCAATTAGTTCAGCTGAGCTTATCTGGGAAGAAAGGATCTTGAGCTAAGTGGAAGGCCCTAGTTTTGAAAGACAGTATGCCCACCGAGTGGGGCAGCACAAATTGATTTATCTCTTTGAAATAAATAATTCTGATTAATTTTCCCAAGGGCCTCTTTGCAGACAAACTGCTGAGCCCTATGTTGATGCTTTCATGCTAGCAAGCTGGAAAACATTGGAGGAAAGATGTGAACAATTCATCTTTAAAGAAATCGCCCGTGCACATCTTGAGGTCTGTGTCAAAATAAACCTGTATCTCTTCATATCTATTAGAGCTGTGCTTTTGTCTCTGAACTTGCTCCTCAGTGAATCTGCCCCTTGCTGCCTTCGCAGCCGTGCCCAAGAGAGATGCACTTTTGACCCAGAAAGGGCTTTTACTTCTTTTGCACATATCCTTTCCCTCACTAAAAGGTTGATTCATACCAAAACCTGAGAGGATTTAAAAGTAGAATAGAAATCCTGTTTTAAATGTGCCACTGTTATTCTCATATTGACTTTTGCTTATAGATTTGTTAGGGATGAGTGGGATGTTCATTCTTCCACTTGAACTGTTATTTTCCTAAGTGTTCGTTATACATTGCAGTTAAATAGATTCTAATTATTTCTTTAAATTAAAATAAAAACAAACCCAAAACATCACAAAAACTAAACCCACAACTGAAACAGAAAATGAAGAAGAACTGGACAGAAGAACATCTTTATTCTGAATCTTGCAGCATTTCAGTAGCTGGTAGTAATACCTGACTAGCTCTTCAGGTATTGTGGTGTAGCTGATAGGAAAAAAAAGAAGTCTTTTCTTTGACCAAAGGGACATCTATAATCCTGATAAAACCGCAAAACAAAACAGGGATGAGTCCTCTGATATTTTCCTCTTTGCTGTGGGGGTAAATTGAAACTTGTCCAAGGAGACTAATACCACCACTGAAAAGTAAAATCAGTCTCTCACCAAGCAAGTTAGATTAGAATAACACAGAAATCATCACTACCTTCAAAACAGGGGTAAACCTGTCTCTTTGTCTTCCTTCCTTGCTCCTGCCAGTGTCTCATAAGCTGATGGGTGACTAGCAAGAGCATTTTAGCTTTTTGGATCTCCAGCAGCAGGGAGAGGTCTTAGTCTGATACCACAGCTGGGGCAGGTTCCTATTGGGAACAACATTGAGTGTTGCTAGATGCTGAGATGAACTTTTGTGGAGGATCTGTGAGGTTTGCATTGAGGTTTTTCTACTTATTTATTTTTGAATTTTGCCTGGCGTGGCAAAAGTTCTAGAGGGATGTAACCTTTCTTGACATGCAGCTGCTCTCCCAGATGGACCTTCTCCAGGTCCTGACATCCTTCCTCTCCCAGAGCTGTCCCAGGTAGACCTTCAGCAGGTCTCAGCATGAACAGTAGGAATGGTGGTTCTCAGCCTTCCCAAGAGATGTGACTTCTGGCAGCTGGGTCACTGAAACATCGGTATAACCACGTGGTTCCCAGCGCTGAGTCTGAACACGTTGTATGGAGGCCATAGCATTGTTTGCAGTCACTACAAAGGGATGTCTGAATGACTCCAAAGGTGCTGCTTGTATGTGGCCTTTATGCTTTTCCACTCCCTTGGGCCAACATCTCTTCTGTTTCATGTAATGCTGTCTGTTGCTTCATCTGGCTAAATTTCGCCATGGGTACATACCTAAGCCCAATGGCAAGTGAGCCAGGTAAGTTACCTCCATGGGTAAAACCCAAAGCTGAAAAACACTGAAGAAAAACTATAATGAAGGCTCATCCCCAACTGGAAAGGAAACTTCATCTGGTAACAGCAGCTTGGCTTAGGCAGAGCCTTATTTTCATGGCAGCTGTTCAGCTCAAGAGACATAATCTGAAGGACAACATTCAGTGTTTGTTGTAACTCTGATTTTTCCTTGCTAGAGGCAAAGGACCCGGTGATATCCTCCTCTCCGACACAGACAGGGGAGATTTCCTCCATCTGTTGGATTTGGCCAGGAGCTGCTGTTTTATAGAGAGAGGAAAAAAAGCCAAGCTGAGTGTGGTGGCAAGTGCTCGAAGATGAGCTTTCCAGGTCCACCCCCTTTGGATGGAAAGGGACACCCGCTGCACTCCAGTGGCCCTTCTTGGCTGCATGGTGCTAAAAGCTGTGGTTGCTCACAATCTGACATGCAGAGAGTCCTTGCAGGGAAGCTGGACAAGCAATGTGGCAGGACAACATCCAAACCAGAAGGGTGATGTCATGGGCCTGACCCTGGCACTGGAATTTAGCAGTGCTAGAGAAATGCAAGAATGATCAGAGATGAAGGCGGACTGCGTTTATTCCCGGGGAATGAAAATCTGTGGAGGAGCCAGCTGAAATCCTGCCATCCCATCTGGCAGAGGCAATGCAAAACCATCTCTGACATTTATGAATATGCAGATTGGGCAGATTTGCCTCTCCTAGGCTGGGAAAGGGGTGGCTGCATCCTACCATCAGGTGCAGAAGTGTGACATGGCTGCAGTCCCATCGATCCACGATGGATTTCCAGCATCAGGCAGGTTCAGGATCTAGCCTTTCAGCTGTGTAACTCTTGTGGTGTGAAGGAACTCATGTCTCACATGACATTCAAAAGACTGAGTCTTATTCTCCTCCACCCCTGATTTTCATTAGAAATAACCTTTTTGCTGAAGCCACGTAGCTGAAATATCCTCTGTGTGTGTAAGAGCATCTTCATTCCCTGCAGGCCAGACTAGAATCCCTTGCAAACTGGAAGAGCGCCTTGTCCTCTAGCTACCAGCTGCTGCTTGCAAAGACTTCACCTCATCCCCTCTTTTAATGATGGTTCAGACATTTCATATGTGGGAGTAACACAGTGACATTTTCACAATCTCTGGTGTTCAAACCAAAATGCTTTGGGCCATTTCCTTAGCTGGTGCAATTGCCATATATCCACTGGCCTCTAAAATTACCCTCTTTACATCTTCTGACATCTTGGGCTTAAGGAGTAATTAGCGATTCTGAAGTTTTAACAGCTGCTAGATGCCCCAGAAACTCAACAGGCAACAACAACTCCTTCAGTATTACTGTGCTGAGTTACATTTAACCCATTTCAGTGTTTGGGGTTTTTTTTTAATTATTCCTTTCCGCTCTTGGCTTTGGTCCATCCTTTCATGCCCACCACCCCAGTTTGCGTGGATAATTTTCATGATCCTGCTATTTTCTTTGACACCCTGCTAGGGGGATGAGTATAGAGGGAAGAGTGTGTAGCTCTGGTGAGACCTCCTCGAATGGTAAAACCTTGGCCCACAACACTGCAAAGTCTCTGCGTTCTATTTTTTTTCTCTCAGTTGTGCTGTAAGGTGCTTTCTGACACATTATATGTTCTCATTAGAAATGTTGGTCACCTGCTTCCTCTTCCTTCTACTGCCAGCACTGCAAGATCATCCTCCCCATCCACATCTGAGATAGGTTCTTCCAAAATCTCATGCGCTTGCCTTCACTTACAATGAAACATAGAATCATAGAATCATAGAATGGTTTGGCTTGGAAGGAACCTTAAAGATCATCTAGTTCCAACCCCCCTGCCATGGTTGCACTAGACCAGGTTGCTCAAAGCCTTATCCAGCCTGGCCTTGAACACTTCCAGGGATGGGCCATCCACAGCTTCTCTGGGCAACCTGTTCCAGTGCCTCACCACCCTCTCTGGGAAGAACTTCTTCCTGATATCCAGTCTAAACCTCCCCACTTTCAA
>NW_010257311.1:11997-21291 GCF_000690775.1 Eurypyga helias
TTAGGGTACGGGACGCGGCTATAAGGTCTCCCCGGAGCCTTCTCCAGGCTGAACAAGCCCAACTCTCTCACCTTTCATCATAGCAGAGGTGCTCCACCCTCTGACCATCTTCGTGGCCTCCTCTGGACTCGCTCCAACCAGTCTGTATCCTTCTGATGCTGTGGGTTCCACATCTCTCATCCTTGTTTCCTCCAAGTCTAGCTCTTCCTTTGATCCTGGCATTAATCTTCTCTGCTGACCCTGTTATGGAAAGTGGGTTGCTGAAATATGACCAGTTCCCCATGACCTTTACTTTGTGGCCTCCACCCCATAAAGTTCAGGTGCATAAAACCCAGAGCAAAGTGTCACTTGCCCCAGCTTTGCCTTGTGTATAAGGGACCCGGCTTGTCGCTGTTTTATTCAGAACCATGGTTGACTTTTCATATATTCAAGGTAACTGTCCAGGTTAAATGTAAGCCTTGGTCCACGTTAAATGGAGACAGACCTGCTTCTCTGCAACACCTTTTCCAAAGGGGGTGAAACCTGCCTGCTGCAGCAGAGCAACCCTAGCATAGGTCTGGAGGCAATCCTTACTGAGGAGTGAGCTTGGTCAAAGCTGGAAGAGTCACACATTCAGCCACTAGACCTAATTGCTTTTGATTAGAATGAACAGTAACAGTGCAGGCATGTCATATCCATCAGGGAGCAAAGGAAAACATGAAGCTTCTTCAAGACTAGGATCACTTCCTAGATGTCAGTAACATGGAGCCCGAATAACTGGTAAGAGGTGGTCCAGGGGGCCAGGGTGACACTTAAAACTTTCATTTTGATCTTTTATCCGGATCACTTACTAGAAGATGTCAGTAACATGGAGCCCAAATAACTGGTAAGAGGTGGTCCAGGGTGCCAGGGTTACACTTAAAACTTTCATTTTGATCTTTTATCCTTCTGTCCTATGTCTCTGCCCATCCATCCATCCATACTCACTGGCTGCTTCTGGGGTATTCAATCCCAGGTTTTCTGTGTCACATTCCTTGCTCTGGGCAGCCGATAAAGCCATCCAAGCTCCACATCTATGCCTGGCTGTCCAGCCCGTTTCTGCTCCCATCCGAAACAAGTCTCTGGAAAGCCTTTGGGACTTACTGCAGATGGAGATTTTATCGGTTCTTGTGGTTTGTATGCTGTTGTGAAGAGGACTTAAATCAGGGCAGATGAAAGAGCGTGGGTATAGCAAGCAATGGGAGGTGGCAATGGAGCAGGGTTTGCTGACGTGTCCCAAATATGGGACTAATTTAACTTGTCTCCTAAGCAAACACAAGACACTGGATATTGAAAAGCTAGTTAGAGATTGCCATTAAAAAAAAATAAGAATAACACACAGGAAAGTCTGATGACTTTGTAGCTATTAAAAGCATAGGATTTGGGTCCTTTCTATTCCAGTAAAGATCCAGACAAAAACAAGGTGTATGCAAATATCAGAATTTTTGTAGACCTGATGTCTGGCTATTGGTGCCTTTCCCTTGATGATGGCAAGTGGGTGACTGCCCCTTCCCATCCCCTCCAGCCAGCAGTCTGCAACCAGCCAGTGCTGGGAAGATTTGGAGGAGTTGGCATGATCAGTTCCTGGGTTCCTGAAGTCCTGCTTTTGGGCACCGGTAATGGGAAATAATATAATTTCACAAATTAGATAGGTCTCTTCCATGAAACAAGCTGCTGAATATAAAGTCTGGCTCCTGGCAGGGACTCTCTGAATCATTCCTTTCCCTCCTCTGCTTTCCCTTTTTGGATGGCAATAAAGACTCCTGCCACCACGCTGAAGCTTCATTAACCTTTATTAATTTTCTCGGGGTTCCGGGATCAGATTTGTCACCATTTCATCTCTTGGCAGTTTGTACTTCTTGAAAAGATGTCTGACTGTTTTACCTCCTTGGGGAAAAAGATCCTGTGTCTGGTACTTGCTGTTTGGAAACAAATTGGTTGCCAGACCACGGATTACTCAGGCTCAGCTCTGTTTTCTGTTATTCTGCATGGCTCCGGTGGCGTGAGCTGAGCTCTCCTGATTTACAGCAGGCAGTACTGGTGGGCGGGTTGCTGTTGCTTGGTTGTTTCTCTGTTTACTAGGGAGGGCATGTGTCAGGGTTGCAACACGCCCAGTACCACGGAGAATGGAAATTTTAGCTTCCCCTTTAGCAAATACAGGGCTGATCTGCATGGGATGCAAATGCAAAGCTGACAGAAATGTGGGTTTGGAAGGAACAGGAGTGCTGGCTGTTACTTTGCAGTGGATGCATTATTTACCTTCTGATCACAACACCATAGTCTTCAGTGGAAGATTTTCAGCTGGGACACTAAGGTTAGGAGCTTCGCTCTTTCACTTGAGTTGGAAAGGTACCCAGCCATAGCTCTGTGAGTACAGAAGTCACTTGGTTGATACCAGACCTTCATCTCTCCTTGTTTCTGGTGATAGGGTAGAGTCTGTGAAGGACACATCCTTTTGAGCTGTCCCTTTCCCTTTCATCTGCCCTCACTTGCCTGCTCCACCCAGCATTTTCTGGTTATGCTACAGAGCATTGCTAAGTAGATGTTGTTTGCAAGGCAGAGTTTTCCACCAAAAAATACTGCCGGTCATCACCACAGATCTCAAAACACTGTTAGGGATAGTGGGATTCATTGTCAGAACCACTGAAAAGGCTAAATCCTCCACAAGTACAGTAAAGAGTACAGACACCACAGAAAATCACTGTGATTGATTAAAGACCAGACATAAGGGATCATATTCTGCATGGTCCCAAGTCACACTGAGAAACAAGGGGTTGGACTGCCAGCCAGTCCGAGTCTTGCAGGCTGGCTTGGAGCTAAAGCCTTGGGGACTGCTGGTGGCCAGGGGTGCTGGGGTTGGAAAGCAGGTTGTGTCAACCAAATGTTGTAGGTCACTGTGTTTATACGTGTAACCTTTGTAGTGAAAGATCTTGCAGAGTGAACCAAGGTGTATTTACATGACCCATTACCTTGCCATAGCCAATGGACGCTATAATTCCAGAAGCCAATCGCTGAGGTCCACAGATAACAGAAAGCGAGAGGACACTGACGAACTGCAGCACTACGGGTACCCTGCACCTCAAATAGGTAAGCTCTGACCTACCACAACATCCTCTGGAGCTGGCACACTGCCTGGTTGCTGCATTTCCTGGCTGGGCTGGGCTGACTGCATTGATTCGCTTTGCTGTTACAATGACCCAGCTAACCAACTCTTTTCCTCCAAGGTTAGTGTGGGTTTATGCAACAAGTCACGCACTAAGCGAATGGTCATCACCCAATTGGTTCCCACCCCATTACCTTACAGGGTTTTGTGTTGTTACCATTAGCTAGAGAAAGCAAAAAGCATTAGATGCAAAGCCCTAACAAGACCATACATCTCACAGACTGCTTCTCATCACCCTGCCTACTTCAAAGTCACTGCTTTGTCTGTACTAACTAAACAGCCATGGTTCATTAAGCCAAAGCTGACCTTACTGTGATACAGAATCCTTGCTGATGTCCATGTCATGCCTTCCCATGGCCACAAAAGGAGGTATGCAGGGTGTGATGGGGAGAGAGCAGGACTGCTTTCCTCTATTTCTGGGTCTTTAGTGCTGTGCAAGGACTTGCATCTGGTAGATTCTGCAGCAGGACCTTCCACCCTTCTGCAAGAGAAGAGGAATAATGTGTAGTAATACATGGGAAGATGGGAATGAATTGGACCTACATCTATGCCAGGTTCAATCTGAGGAGGTTTTGTGCTCTCCCTTCATGGCTGCCTTTCATGGCCGGAGCTCAACACATCACGGGTCATGGGCAATGCAAGGTACACCGAACCTGAGTACAGTTTACAATCATTGCCCAGTGACCTTGAAAACAATTTGTGCTCTAGAAAGGCTTCAGATAGGTGATTAAAAGAGCCAGAGATGTGAAACTGATTACAAGAGAGAGAAGATCATATTCTTATGTAAACTAGCTGTGCCCCATCCAACCCAGCAGGCCTTTTCCAGTGAACAGACTAGGGAAGCTGTGTGTGTGGAGGCTCCCGGGGTGATGAGGCAATGGCTGCGGTTATGGCTTTCAGCTCAAGTCAGGGATGGTCTGAATTTTCTTGCTACCCTGCACTGAATCTGTTTTCTCCAGTGTGAGATGCTCCATTGCCTGCAGGAGCAATGGCGGCCAGCAAAAGGCTGCAGGAGATGGAGGGTGTTTGCACCTCTGTAACCTGGTGAGGCTGAGCTCAGTCTCCCAGTCACACATGTCCAAATGAGGAGAAAGAGGAGGCACTCCAAGGCAGATCCTGTGATGTCCCCTGTTGTTCCTGCTCTGCGTGGTCTCAGGTGCTTTCCTGGTGCTTTGTTCGACCGTGTAGCTCAGCTCTCAGGTTTACAGCTTGGCATTTCTTTCTGCTGTGCAGCTGGCTTCTACATCCGGGATCAGTGACATCTCTATTCACTCCCTGCTGTCGTAGCCACCGCTGTAGCATGGCTGATTTGGGCTGTGGTATCCCTGAGTGGATCATTGACCTGGAGATGTGCATTGTCTTGCTGCACACTTGTCACATTCCTGCCTCTGTCCCAGGAACAGTAGCTGCAACCAAGTTGTTCAAAGAAATCAGGATGGAGGACATGTAAAGACCAGGCAGAAGGTACAGCCCAAGAAGGGATCTAGAGGGAGTCTTTAGCTGGGGATGCCAAAGCAAAGGCCACATCTTCCCTAGGAATTAATACAGTTTGTAATGGATAAGACATTTCACACTCAAGGCCTGGAAAAATATGGACTACTAAAAATATCTGATGCTAGCTATAAGAACGTGGGATGAGGGGATGGTCCTGCTGTGTTGAAGGCCTTGATGGCCCTGCTCCTCCCAGCCGTTTGCAGTCCTAGTGTTCAGGTCCTGTTGGCCCATAGGCTCTGGCACAGTTGTGCTCTCAGCTGCAGTGCCGCTGGCTGCCTGCATGTCTCTCCCAGCCATAGCATAAGAGTGAGATCCAGCCCAGCAGATCCCTGGCATGGGCCCTCCCAGCTCTGCCCACAAACTGTTTCCAGGAGGTCCTTGCCAGTATTGGGATGTGAGCGAAGAAGCAGCTGCACGTGGGGAGATGTCAGATTGACTTATGATGCCAAAAAAAGAAGGGAACCTGTCAGAGGGATGACAGCGATGTGCTGCTCGATTAATGCCAAGGGAAGAAGCGTCACAGAGGAGATGCAGGCATGATGGGGACCCCGCAGCCAGCTGAGCTGTCTGTAATGCCAGCTCAGTTACTCTCAAGTCTGGCCAGGAGCTGGAAAGGATCCTGGATTGCAGTGCTACATCCCCATGGAGTGATGCCCAGTGTCTCTCCTTCTGCAGCACCTGCTGGGCCCTCTCCAGATGCAGGAGAGGTGCTGCAGCTGGCTCTGTGGGAGCAGCAAGCCCTGCAGAGGATCATCTTCCCACCCGAAGTGGGGTCCTCACCCCTGTGAACTCCTCTGGGACACTTCTGTTAATCCCCAAGGTAGTCTGGACCATCACAAGGACTAATCAAAGGTCAGTGCTGCAGAGGTGTCTGTCTGCTGGCAGCAGTGATGATGGAGGGCAGTGCATGGCCTTGGGGTGAAGACCAATTTGGTGGAGTGCATCTCTGGCAGGTCACAGTACTGAGCTGTACTAGGAAGCTTTCAAACCTGATGAGCATTGTAGACTTCTTGCCCTTATATATATATATATATAAAAAACAGCCAGGATCCACTTCTGGGATAAATAATTTGAAGATATTGCATCCAGCTATTTTTATTTGCTGCGGTCTTGCTGAAGGTGGATGAGGGTTGTTCCCTGAGCAACGTAAAGACATTGTCTGTTCGTGCAGTATCCAAGCAGGCTAGGTAGCAGGGATGGTTGGGATTTGTGGGCCAAAGAGGGATCTCTTGGACTCTAGGCCATTCTGGATAGCAAATGCTGTAATAATGGTACCCACAATGTAACTTGCTGGTGGTGAACTTACAGTATCACAGGATTGGATGATAAAGCCAATCAAGTTTGGGTCTATCTTTCCTGGGCTGTATCAGGAGAAGTGTAGCCAGCAAATCGAGGGAGATGATTCTGCCCCTGTACTCTGCTCTTGTGATACCCCACCTGGAGTACTGCGTCCAGCTGTGGAGCCCTCAACATCAGAAGGATATTGACCAGTTGGAGCGAGTCCAGAGGAGGCCACAAAGATGCTCAGAGGGCTGGAGCACCTCTGCTATGATGAAAGGTTGAGAGAGGTGGGCTTCTTCAACCTGGAGAAGAGAAGGCTTCAGGGAGACCTTATTGCAGCCTTCCAGTACCTGAAGGAGCCTACATGGAAGCTGAGAGGGGACTTTTTACAAGGGCCTGTAGTGACAGGACAAGGGGTAATGGGTTTAAATTGAAAGTGGGGAGGTTTAGATTAGGTATCAGGAAGAAGTTCTTGACGGAGAGGATGGTGAGGCATTGGCACTGGTTGCCCAGAGAAGCTGTGGATGCCCCATCCCTGGCCATCTTCAAGGCCAGGCTGGATGAGTCTTGGAGCAACCTAGTCTAGTGAAAGGGTCCCTGTCCCATGGCAAGGGTGTTGGAACTTGATGATCTTTAAGATCCCTTCCAACCCAAACCATTCTGTGATTCTATGATTATATGTTCCTTATTGGAAAGGCAGTGAAATTACCATGGAAATACAGGTCTCTGTATACCAGCAGATCTAATACTTGAGAAACAGGATATGGGAACAGTGTTTTCCTGAAGCACCGAGGCCTCAAAACACACATAATTTCCTACACATTGCAGAGACAGCCCAATTGTCCATAACATTTATCTAACTGGAACCAGCTGGGTAGATACTGGAACAAAACACAAAAGCAAACGGAATCAGTACCGAGCAACTTTGGCTTAATGAACAAAAGCAGTTACATCTCATGATAATCATTACAATGGCATAGATGAGGTAGAGAAAGACTCATCTTTACCTCCACTTCTTTCTGTTTGAGACAGTAAAAACCTGTCCAGTTTACGTCAAGGACAGGTCTTCCTCTACACTTTTCCCCCTCAACAAACCTGCTTGATGCAGCAGTCTCCAGTCAGTGGGCATATTTTTAACTACCAACTTCCTGTATGACTGAGGACACTCAAAATAGGTGTGCTGAAAAGCATGACACATAGAGAATAACACAGATAACTACCAAAAATCCCAATGAGCAGGTTCATGAGAGCCAGAAACACTTGAAATCCTGCATAAAATTTCATGGTATGCAGAAGCTCCCCTTAAAGCACTAACAAATAAGTATGCTAGGTTGAGGAACGAGGCAGAAATGCACAGGTTTAGGTCAGCTGAGGCAGTATTGTGCAGTTTGGTGGTCTCTAACCCTTACAGTCCCCATCACAGTTCTTGCACTGACTGACTTTCACAAAGCTGGTTTATAATCCTCACTGCCCTACAAGCAGCTCAAGCTGTAGCAGCTCACTGCTAGAGTCTCTTTCACGCTCCATGTTTCAGCTGGTCAATCCAATGCAGCATTTACTGTCCAGTTTTCCTTGAGATGGTGATGCAGGAAAACACATCCAAGTCCTGGGTGCAGATTAGGCTGTGCCAGGTGATCCGATCCCTGAAGTCATGCTTACCTGCTGCACCCAGTGCCATGATCCTTCTTACACCATCCGTAGCCTGCCAGATGCATCTGGTTATGATGTGACATGGTGCAGTTTGATGCTCTGAAGAATTGGTTACTAGAAGGGTATGTCCCTCTATTAGGCATCCTGAAAGATGTGTTGGTGTGGTTTTGTGCCATATGCTGGTGTACTATACATAACCAATGTTATATTCTAGTTTTATCATGTATAATTATTAGTAATCCCTGAAAAATCTAAAAACCCAAGCAATGCAGAGCATAATTAAGTAAAACAGAGCAAGCTTTTGTTTTCATCTGGGGGGGAAAGGCATTTTCTCAAGGATAGACTAATGCCTGCAAAACTAATGCGTGTGGTTTAACTGACTGAAACCAGCACAGGATGGAAAACTGTCCTTTCCCTGCCCATGCCACACTTCTGGTGACTTATCTGGAGGCCATAGCATGGATGAAACACCCCTGGTACAACCATCTGTCTGCAGGGTTATTAATGACAATGGGAATATGTCATTTCTTTTTACCACTGTATCTTCTTCAGTGGGATGTCTTTTAGTTGCCTTTCCAATATTGTCCAACCAGGTCAGTCTTGTTCTCAAAGCAGATCATCTCCACAGGTGAAGGAGGTGACAAGAGAAAGCTCTGTGGGACTACTTCAGCCAATGTTTTTCTCAAACCCTGTCATCTTCTGTTTTGTCTGCTCCTCCACGGGTGGGGGCTGTGGGAAAGCAGGGAAAGGAGTTGAATCCTTGCAACAGCTCCATTTATGGACACATTTACTATCCCTGTCTAATCACAGTTAGTTAATTAGTACTATCTCTGAGCAGATGATACATATCCCAACTCACATGTTTCTGCTCCATGGTTCATGTTGGAGTCTGCACTACCCAGTGCCCTGATGCTTCCATGGCATCCTTCCCTTTTTTTGTGTGTGTATTACAGCTCTAAGCAGTACCCCTAAAACTTCTAGCCCATTGTCAACCCTCACATTTTCTCACCAATCTCCTTGAATCCTCGCTGTCACACCACACGCGGGACACATTGCACAGCTTCACAGGTCTCCAGCAACTACTGAAGTGCAACTTGGAATGCATTGCCCCAGAAATCCAGGGATGAAGGATGCCGTGTCCTCACCTTCTGCTCCAATCCCAACAGGTGACCCTGCGGCAGAGGAGTGGTCCCCGTGGAGCATGTGTTCGACCACCTGCGGGGAGGGCTGGCAGACCAGGACGAGGTTCTGTGTGTCGTCTTCCTACAGCACTCAGTGCAGCGGCCCTCTCCGGGAGCAGAGACAGTGCAACAACTCTGCTGTGTGCCCAGGTGGGCGGAACATTCCGTGTATGCATGGGCAGGAGAGGAAGATGCACAGAGGATTGACTGCCTGTGATATCTCTACTGTGGTATCTTCTTGGAGGAAGATGTTTTTTGTTACCTTTTCTTTCTTTTTTTACCCTAAAGCTTCATTCACAGATCCTTGCTAGACCAAGCACCATTAGATGGGCTCTTTTTTCATGTGGTATGGACAATTCAATGCTATCTAAAGGCAGTAGGCAGATCTGAAAGGCAAGTGCCCTTTGGCGTGTTTCCAAGCATGGGCAGACTGGGAAAGAGAAGCACCAGATGACACTATCAGTTGCTCAGATGACAAAATTGGGCATAACATTGCAAAATCAGCAG
>NW_010257312.1:0-261 GCF_000690775.1 Eurypyga helias
GGACGCAGACCTTTGGGAGAGGATCCAGACCTTCAGGAGGGGATCCAGATCTCCAGGAAGGGACCCAGACCTTCAGGAGGGGACCCAAACCTTTGGGAGGGGACCCAGATCTCCAGGAGAGGTCCCAGGCCTCCAGGAGGGGACCCAGACATTTGGGAGGGGACCCAGATCTCGGGAAGGGACCCAGACCTCCAAGAGAGGTCCCAGATCTCCAGGAGGGGACCCAGCCCTTTAGGAGGAGACACAGACCTGCGGGAGAGG
>NW_010257313.1:0-6637 GCF_000690775.1 Eurypyga helias
ATTGCAGCTGTGGAAGTTTGAATATTTGAACCCTGTATTTTTTGAAACATTTGGGGTTTTTTGTCTGTTTACTTGTTTTTAGGAATGAACTGGTGAAATGTTACACAGGACAAGTCCCACATCAAACAGAGCCTTGGGTTGAAACTTATCTAGGGGGAACTGATCCATAATTACTGAAGTAATGCCAAACAGTACCAAAGGACTTTTGCTTATATAGGTTTGTAAACTCCCTAGGTTAAGGAAACCTAGATCAGCTTAGTCAAACACATCAGATAATATGACTAAGCAGAAATCATCCACTGCAAGGAAAGTTATTATTTACCTTGATCTTACCAGATAAGGGGGTTCATGGTGTAAAACATACTCCGTGGTGTAACTCAGAGAGTCTATCATGATTTCTGATGTTTGCTTTCTAGGTTTTTTCTTTGCTTAGAAGAAGGAACTTACCTGTCTCTGAAGTCTCTCGGCCTGAAGTCCCCTAGCAGGTTCTCATCTGCCAGTTTCCCTGTCACTTCTTCACCTTCAAGCATGTACAAACACACTTGTACAGAGAACTGTAGCCATGATTGAGAAAACACTTAGCAAATTTTCTTCTGTCCTGTCAATGAGCTACGACACCAGAGAACACACCATACACAGCATGTTCAGTTAGTCCAACAAACTTGGATCGATCAGAGTTGAGGGACATGAACTGGACAGGCAGTCAGTGCATGCAAAGATATAACTAGAGCAGCTTAGAGGAGCTACTTTCACAGCTGTGAAACATCTAAAAGAACAATAAAAACGTTAAGAATAATTACAAAATAATTTATTCTAATGGTTCCTTGCAAAATTGCAGGAAGAAGATACCCTAACAAAAAGAATAAGGAGATTAAGGTCACATATGCCATAATAATGGAAGGATTTAACAGGTCAGTGCATTTACATGAAAATTTCTTCCCCAGGTTTGCAGTAGAAATGGCTCGGTTGAACAAGAGAAGGGGGAAGAGTCCTTTAAAGTTAAATATTTTACATGGATTTATTTTCATGATGTTACCCACCCTATTTAGATTTGTGATGAAAGTCTGAGGTTTCAATACAGCTATTTTGTGGTTTTAATTGCAAACAGAAGCTCAGCTGGATAGTGTGTAACATGGTGTCACGTGAGTTGAGGTCGACCTGGGGATGTGGGCCATGGCAGATCCCCTTGAGGGTCTGGCAGCCAGGCCCCATCGCACTGCCCCAGTCAGGGGGCAAGGCACCTCATGAGGACAGGGATAGGCTTAGACCAGGCCAGAGTGTTGGGCTATGGTTGTCCCTGACCAGGCTGGGCAGGGCTGTCATGAGCTGGAGACCAGCACCCATGATCTTGCTGGAGCAGAGACTTATGGCACCCAAAATGAGGTCATGGACTGTGGGAAGGCCTATCGTCAGGGATCTGACACTGTGGATGATCCCTCTGTGAGTCAGATTATTTTCCAGATTAGGATGAAACCATTAAATCTTATTGAAAGGTATGGTGATCATCTATTCCCATTACACCTCTGTTTCACAATCAAAATATGACAGTGCCTGTAATCCATTAAGTCTCTCCCTGATGTGAAAGAGGAACAGTTATGCAGAACAGAAAGTGAAAATGTTTGAGAATCAGTTTGTACCAATATATAACAATAGTTAAACTGCTTCATTTTCATGAGGTTTTACTTTGATTCATTTATCCATTTTTGATGCCACTAAGGGATAGAAAGAGTGGCTCCCTACTCTTCTCTCTCTGAAATTAAAAGGTAGTAAATTTTAAACCAATAAAAGCAAAGTCGTTATTTTTTTTTTTGGCTTTTTGGTTTGTTTGCTTTTTTTTATTTTGTTTTGTTTTGTTTTAATATAGCTGATAGTCAACCTGAAAAATTCACTGTCAGACCAGGTCACTAAAGGCAACTTCAATATCAGGATTTTAGAAACGGTCTGAGTAATTTTACGGCCAGTAATAACAGTTTTGCCATCACAGAAGGTAAAAAAATGTTGGAAAGGTCACCAGTCTTCATGCTTCAGGATCTGGATGATCACCTGTGGGGTCAGGATAAAACTCAGTATTGCAGTGTGCACACCCACACCTACATATACGTGCACACAGTACATTTCCAACTGCTCATTAATACTTTTTAATAAGTCATGACACTTTACTGGAGAAATACAGTGCCTTAATTTTGAGTTGGTTAGTATTTATACTCATTGCATCAGAGGAGGGCTTCCCATGGTTTCTACTTTTCATATGCCGATGCACTCAGGTACTTCACATACAAATATTATATCATGCATGTTTTACAACAGTGATTCAGATTCCTCTTTATGTCTAGCTGACACAACTGACAATTCTTGTTGGCTTTGTTGGGTTTGGTCCCTCTTCTCCCCCATCCTGGGGCAGCTGCTGAACTCTTATTCTCTTGCATGCATAAAAGATGTCCTGAGTATCTCCTCAGTGTACAGGATCATGGTGTAGGGACTCTATTCTGACCCTAAAGGGACCAGTACAAGCATAGCAGATGTAATTTTGCTTGACACAGTGTCTCACCACTGAGGCCCACTGTTCCAGCTACGAACTGTCTTGTTATTTTGCTGCTGGCAGATTGTGTTTTTATCGTGCTTCTTCCCTTAGAAATCAAATAAAATCTGGGGTTTGAGCTGAGAGGGAAGAGGCAAAGCTTAATCTCAACAAAGAGAAGACAGAAAAGCTATTGAAGGGAATCTGAAGCTTCCACTGGAATCTCTTACAACAGGAGATGCTCATGACCAGCAAGTGACCGAGTCTCTTGTAATTTACAAAGGAAAACCCAGAATACAATGTTATTGTGTAATTGGATCTACACAAAGTTCTTTGAACCATTTGAGGCTGATTAGATGACTCAGCTCATATTTGGTGGAAGAGAGCTTAGACTTATTACTCATACCTAAATTCATCACTTTCCACATGGGCAGAATATGAAACTGTCAGACATCAGGAAACCAGTTATGACTTCTTAGTATTGTGAGCTTCTTGAATACCGCAGTCTTATTTTATGTGATGTTTTACAGGCTTCCTACAGAATATCAAGATAAGTGTGAGATACTCAGTCTTAGTGATCCCACCCTCCTAAGGGGATGTTCACTTTTTCAGCCTGTGTAACTTGTTCATTAGCTTACACCACTTTGGATACTGTAGCTGGATATTTTCGTATACTTTTTTTCTGATATCGACCAAAATTGAAACATGAACATGACTGAAAATTGAAGGGAAGTAAATTACAATTATAGACAATGTGTCTCTTTTGCTTATTCATTTATTTACTTGCCTCTCAAATGATGAGGATGTTTAAATTAAAAGACTCCACTGAGTAGTCATTATTTCTCAGTCTCCAGACACCTTTGGACAGATGTGTTTCTGATAGATGCACAGTATAGTAATTAACATAAAGGCGACTCAGTCATATTTAATAATCTATGATAATCAAGAACTTGATCTAGACCTCTTAATCATCCCTTCTATCTTTATCTTATGGTTTGCCTATGAATTTATGTATTATTTCCATGTTCATAATAAACTTTTTACACTCTTCATTCTTCACATACATACATGCGTAGCAAGGCAGATATTCAACAGAAAGTGATTATTTTGCAATAGGAGAAGAAGAGAGAAAATAGGAAAATAAAACTCAATACAGATAGATCCTTCTCACATCATTTCACATACTCCAAGGTGCTCAGGAGACAGCACAAGGAAAGAAATGTAGCATAACAATCTGTGTAGGAAGCAATGGAATAGCAATAAAATGTCTGTTAAAGAACTGGAGTAACATCACAACTCACAAAAAAAAAAAAAAAAAAAAACACTAAAATGAGTAAGGCACTGTCCTTTCTTCTTTTATTCCATTTGAAAGTAAGGGTATTTATTACTCTTTAATATCTTTGTCAATGACACAGTGAGATTGAGTGCACCCTCAACAAGTTTGCAGACAATATCAAGCTGAGAGATGACACTGTCATGCCTGAGAGACGGGATGACATCCAGAGGGATCTGGACAAGCTCGAGAAGTGAACACATGTGAACATCATGAGGTGGTTCAACACGGCCAAGTACAAGATCCTGTACATGAGTCAGGGCAATGCCTGGTACCAGTACAGGCTGGGTGGAGAGTGGATTGAGAGCAGCTCTGAGGAGAAAGACTTGGGGGTACTGGTGGATGAAAATCTGGACATGAGCTGACTGTGTGAGCTAGCAGCCCAGAAAGCCAACTGTATTCTGAGCTGTATCCGGAGCAGTGTGGACAGGAGGTTGAGGGAGGGGATTCTCCCCCTCTCCTCTGCCCTGTTGAGATTCCACCACAGAGCAGAGTACTGCGTCGAGTGCTGGAGTCCTCAGCACAGGAAACAAATAGACCTGTTGGAGCTGGTCCAGAGGAGGGCCACAACAATGTTCAGAGGAATGGAAGACGACTTCTATAAGGACAGGCAGAGAGCACTTAGATTATAAATCCTGGAGAAGAGAAGGCTCTGGGACAACTTATTTTGGACTTTCAGTACTTTCAGTACTTATTTCAGGCTTATGAGAAAGATGGGGCCAAACTTTTTACCAGAGTGTGTTTCAACAGGAAAAGGGGTAATGGTTTTAAACTCAGAGGGCAGATTTAGACTAGATTTAAGGAAGAAAGCTTTTTACGATAAGGGTGGTAAGGCACTGGAACAGATTTTC
Organism: Eurypyga helias; assembly: GCF_000690775.1. Lineage (NCBI taxonomy): Eukaryota > Metazoa > Chordata > Aves > Eurypygiformes > Eurypygidae > Eurypyga > Eurypyga helias. Next base: position 4,703 of record NW_010257313.1, read on the forward strand.
AAGAGAAGCTCTGGATGCACTATTCCTGGAAACATTCGAGGTCAGGTGGGAATGGTTTCTGACCAATATGATCTAACTGAAGCCACCCCTGCTCATTGCAGGGAGTTTGGACTAGGTGATCTTTAAAGATTCCTCCTAACCCAAACTATTCTAGGATCCTATGATTACACTGATGCCTCTGCAATGTGTTTCTTTAAGACTGATTCATGAGTTGTATTTTGCTGTATGTAGAAAACAAACTTACAGAAAAAAAATATCTTCTGCCTACTCTATTTTCTTGTGATGTATTTGAGAATAAGACAGGCTGAAATATCATAGGCATAATATCTTAGAAAGTAAAGGTGCTTTCTGTCAATATAAGGCAGAGCTGTTGCTGGATGGGTTAGGAGGTTAGGTGACTGAAAGGGTGTGGGGTCTGTTGAGAGCCCGTGCCTCAATATGCCACAAAAAGGTACCATCCATCTGGCTAAACATAGTGAAAAATCAACATCTGAATGAGGCCTCCTTGATCCTCTTTATACTCAGTGGAGAGAAAAAAGGACAAGGAGAACAGCATTGTTCCCCTCTAAAATTGGGGTCTTCTCTCAATTTTTTTTTTTTTTTTTAAGTGAATTCAACCATATACATCAGCTATATCTGCAGCTGGTTTAATCGCATTTGGAATATAATAAATTTTATGTTTTTGTTGTATCATCATATTCTTTGTGCATCTGTATCAAATATACACCCTCTCCCACTCCCTTTATGCCCATCAGCAATATATTTTTTATACAATTGGTTGATTTCATCCAAATTTGACAGAAAAATAAAGATTTTAAAGACATTCTGTCATATGCTTTTACAATGCTGTTTATGATGGGAAAACATACCATCAGAAAAGACACTGTTGTCATACTCTCCTTAGTGAAAACCTCAGATTCTCATACTTTATTAAGCATCAGAGAATTCACATGGTGAAAGTAAGGGAGAAAAGCTGGAAACAGGTATTTATTAGCTCTGGTACTCTCTGGACTAATTATTTACACATTGTGATTATCTTTGACCAGGGTTTAATGGCAGAGCATCTACCCCTTTTTAAAAAAAAACATCCCAAACTCACAACTGATACAGAGGTTTCAAAGGTTCACTTTCTAAAGAGAACGGGCCATCTTTTAAATTTGGAAGTTGTATCTACTTGTCAGGATTGCAATACTGATAACAAGGATTAAATGTTATTGCATATCATTTCTATATAAAGAAAATTTAATTCTCCTGGACCATCTCTCTGACATGTTTTTGCTGTAAAGTGTGGGTTTTGAATGCAGAAACACAGCAAAGGCCTTTTCACTTAAGAAAGAAAGAAGAATTCTCAGACATGATATACAATGTGTCCTGGGCTCTCTAAGATGACCTTATTAAAAGGAAATGCAACATGAAATAATGTCCTTTGTTATGTCTTCCCATATGGAATGCACATGTGTCTTTCATATGTCATCAGGTGAATTAGCTTGCTGCATAACTTGTACCTTAGAGCTTACAGAACACATTTTATATGTTACATACTGAAATTGAATACAACAAAATGGGGATTCAGCTCAAAAACATAACATTTTTTAAGCCTGTTCAAGGAAAATGCTATATCTAAGTTGCAATCAAATCTCTCAGAGGGATTAGGCAGACACCATTTTAATTTATCCATTCCAGAATTCTGTGCCAAGAGCGCTACAAAGATGAAAATAAAGAAACCGCTGACTGTGCACTTTTGTTGTTGGAGCTGCTGCAGCAGCAGTCTCAGAAAAAGGAGAAAACTGCTGTGATACCTCGATCCCACACATACTGAAAGCCCAAAAGAAGCTGGATTCACATCCTTTTGCCAAATAACTGGATAACAGCTGAAATCCACCAAGTGCAGCTTTGTGTAAAGAAAAGAAGAGAAAGAAAGACGCTGGGGGGGTG
>NW_010257314.1:0-4611 GCF_000690775.1 Eurypyga helias
GCATGGCCCTGAGCAAACAAATCTAATTAGACCTGTTCTGAGCAAGGTGTTGTACTGGATGGACCCGAGGGATCACTTCCAACCTTAATTATTTTATGATATTATGACTGCAATGTCACTATCTGTGCCCACCACTCCTGCACCCTTGGCACCAGCCACTTGGAACAAGCTTGGATCCCATGCCCTGTGTCACAAGTTGCAGGTCTTTGTTTTTAATATGGAGCCTTTTTCTGGCATGGATGCTGTAGACCACCCCTTGAACAAGGAGCTTTAGGAGAAGTGGAATTTCATTAAATCTCTAGTTAAAAGAAAGCGATAAAGAGAAGGATGTAATGGAGTGGAGAAAAGGAAAATGCAATAGAACGTCTCAGATAATAAAGCGTCCTTCCTGATGGAAAATGCTTAAGTAAAACTCCCAATTCTTTCCCCAGGCAGTGTTATTTCTGCATGCACTCAAGCATCTTCTGTTCACTCAAGTGACAAGTATCTTTACAGTCTCTCTCACTTAACACTATGGTGCCAGCAGGCTGGGCTGCACTCCCTTCTGTCTTCTGCTATAAACCAGAACAAAAACTGTCAGCAAACTTGTGGTTATACAGCCAAAACTCAGTCTTCATTTGTGGCAGCAGTGCAACAGGGATAATTAAAGCTGATATAAGCATCTTTCTTATGCTTCGGTGTGGATTAGAGCCCAACATCCTTAACTGTAATGAAGAAATCAGGGTATGCTTATTTTTCATGCACTGTCACTGCACACAAGCTGGACATGACCCTGCATGTTCACTCTGTATTGAAGGGAATTGACTACTTTGTTCCTCTACAAATCAAACTGATTTTGTGTGTGTGCAATGATTCTTTATGGTCCAATAATACTGAAAAATTAAAGGTAGGAAGGAGAACTAATACCTGTAAACACTATTATATGAGGAGGCAAGTCTTCAGCTGGTTGTGTGTTTCTTCCAGGCATGCCTGGATTTTCTTTCAGCCATTGCTCTTCATTCAGACAGTGATTCTAATTATGCTTCAAAAAGCTGGTTCCCAAATTTGTTTTATTTCTGAGGATAAATGTGACTTCTGGTTGAAATCTGAGCAGCATACAGGCCTATCTGTCTCTGCTGGCTGAGTAGCATCCTAGAGGATTCTACAGGCCAAAGTAGTCTTAGTTACTGAGATTGTTTTCTCATGTCAGAGGACAGACTCCTAGCATTTTGAAACATTTCTTTCCAGTTCTCAGATCTTGCAGCCAGAAGCATGGGGAATTAACAACATTTGAACTAGATAAGAAGAACCCCAGAGATGAACTGCTGCCCGATGAAGTTGCAGATTACTCTTGGTAGTTATCTTAATCAATTAGGATATGAAATATCAACACAAAGCAGTGATATACTGCATTCTGCTGAAGTTTATTGTGTGTCTCAAGTTTGGTGGCTGACTCTCTACACCAAAAGAAGCCTTAGTAATTTCTAGGTACATGCCATAAAATTCAAGGCTGTATGCTCAGTTAATTACTGAGCAGATAACCATGGTAAATGCTATTTGACCACTTTAACACTAGCCTTCAGCAAATCTAGTTAGCCAGGTGAGGTGCTCCACTAGTGTTCAGAGCCAGCTCTGAGTCATTGCACCAAATCTAAAGATTTCTGCAAGCAGTCAGTATTACAAGAAATTTCTGCTACTTTCCTTTTGGCTCACATATTGCACTCAGAAATATAGATTCAAACAAATCATCTTTCTGATGATGATGCATAAGCCAAAAAGAACACAGAAGAAGTTTCTTATCCCAAGGGAAACCTTCTGGACATGTTTTTGGAAGAGAAAAAAACAACTTGTGCTTTGAAGAAATGTGATTTACAGCCATTGAGACACAGAAGTTGCAGAGCATATCACAGCTGAGTTTTTACACTCACATTTTTAGAGTAGAACTTCTTTTCCAATAATGATGGTTTTGCCCAGTTAGATACATTGTGGGCTGCATGGAACCTGTATTTATCATAGGACATAAAAATCAAAAAACTCTGCTGACATTGCATGGCCCTAGGTAGGAATTCTTAAATTCACAGAATCCATAATGGCCAGTTTCTTTTATCCTGAGAAATTAAAAAAAAATATTAAAATCTGAAAAATTAATACTAACGTCTGTTAGGCAGGGCTAAATCACTGCCACTCTTAGTTAAGAATCCTTTTTCCATGTTCCCTTGGCCTGTCACCCTTGCATTAATTTCTTTCTTCACTGTGTAAGTTGGTAATAATGTCCCCTTTTATTGCTTTTAATTGCTTTATTTTGCTGTAAGCCTGTGCTTTTGGCTATTAAGTTCTCTTTTCCTTAACAGTTAATGAACGATTTACTTTATTTAAGGCTAGCCTTACATCAGTCAAGATAATTTGCAAGCCATTGTAATTAATTAAAGTGTTATGTCAGTCTGGCAATTTTGTTCACTGCCATCAGGTTTACGGATTCTACTTTATCTTAAATACATTGCTAGAGCACTGATGTTGTAACAGAGACATCTTAATAGCTCTACTGGCCCACATGCAGACACAGGGTATGCCCAAGTTCAAGAAGAAAAGCCAATTGCATTAACTGATGATGTACAGGAAACAATTTGTCGTGTGATGTGAGAGCTGCCTTGCAACTTTTGCTTCTCTAGTTTCTATCATATGCAATGCAATGAAAGAAAATTCCTATGGGTTATACTGATGTAGGGAGCGAGATTCTTGTTTTTTTCTTATGGTAAGACTATGAGATCACCATCAGTTCCTAAAACTGAGATGCAATAGGAAATGTATGACTAATGCCACTTATTTTCCTAACACAAATGTGAGTGGATACTCTCTATGTCTGCATTGAAATGTTAATGTAGCTTCCCAGATAAGTGCTTTAAGTGGTAAAGATACAGTTTTAGTCTATACAGTCTGCAAAGTGTTCATCCTACAAATGAAATTAGGGATTCTGCTAACAGCAGAGTTTTGATGATCAGTTATTTTGTTCAGGAGGGATCCTGCAGCTTAGGGACTCCCATTTATCCTTGTTGCAGCTGCATCAACAGAATGGAGTGGTACAAGCTCAAGAAACAAATGTTATATGCAACTTCAGTGACTACATTTGAATTCACAGGGTCAACCATGAAACAAACTTTCTAGCAGAAAGTATTCCTTGAGCTGATCTGTGATCTGAAGGCGTGCATAGTCTGTTTCCAAAAAAGAGTCAAGCTTTATTTTATGCTGTCCTGGAAATTTTTGTTGTAAGGATCTTACACGGTTTTGTACAGAATGGGAAATAATTACATAGAACAAATATAGTGTTTGTGATAGTGGTCGTGCTCGTTCTAGGTGAAATAGAAGTCAAGCAATAAATTAATTACATATCAGTAACAGTTCATATCAGTGACAGAATACTTCAGTGTTGAAAAGATGGTGTCAGCAAAGACCTGTTACTGTAATGGAAACTGAGAAGTTGGGTTTGATTAGCAGAGAAAAAATTGCTGTACTTTCTTGTAGTTGCCCTCACTGTGAATGGCAGATGGAGCATATCTTCAAAGTTTTTTGTAGCATCATTAAAGTCTTGTTACAGGAGCAAGTATGGGCACTGGCTTTAGTGACATGACAGACAGAATTTAGATTTGGGTTTTCAAAAACTGAACAGAGCTGAGTTTAAATGAGATATTTGAATTTATATTCAGTAATCAGTAATGTATTTCCTCTGTAAAATAGTAACAGAAGAAGGAAGTATGAAGAGCTCTGTGTGAGTAGCCCTGTATATTAGAGAGCGTTTTGACTGCCTAGAGTGTGACGATGAAAATAGGATTGAGTGTTTGTGGCTAACAGTCAGGAGAAAGGCCAGCAAGGCAGGTACCATAGTGGGAATCTGTTACAGACCACCCAACCAGGATGAAGAGGCAGAGGATATATTCTATAAGAATCTGGGAGAAGTCTCACAGTCGCTTGCCCTTGTACCTGTGGAGCAAGCACTTCAACTTACCAGGTGTCTGCTGGAAATACAGTACAGTAGAGAGGAAACAGTCGTGGAGGCTCGTAGAGTCTGTGTAAGAGAACTTCTTGACGTAGTTGGTGAGTGAACCAATGAGGGAAAGCACCCAGCTGGACTGTTGTTTGTGACAAGAGAAGGATCTGTGGGTGATCTGATGTGATTGGTCATGCAGGTGGGCAGTGATGAGGTTGTGGAGAGAAATCCAAAAGACATCAAAAGGGACTTCTGGACACTGGGGTTATTGCTGCAGGATTAGGAGCACAGGTACTGTTTTCCTCAATGCCTCCAGTGTCAGGAAATGATACTGGAAGGAATAGGAAAGCATACCTAATCAACATGTGGCTCAGAAGCTGGTGCCATTGGTGGATTTTGGGTTTTTTGATCATGGGGAGATTTACACGGCGCTGGGCCAGCTGGGGACAGATGGCGTGCAGCTGTCCCAAAGGGGAAAAGGATTCTCACCTGTGAATTGGCTGGGCTCATGGAGAGGGCTTTAAACTAGGTTTGGAGTGGGATGGGGGCAAAACCAGTAATGCCCCCAACAGATGCCCAGAGCCTGGAGAAGAATTACATGTCACCGGGAGAGCATCTGACAAAAAAACCAAGAGAATTCCAGCTGCTCC
>NW_010257315.1:0-22470 GCF_000690775.1 Eurypyga helias
GTCCAGCTTTTCATCCACCAGTACAAACAATGTTTGTAGTTTGTTGGTCTAGCTTGGTTTTGTGAGTTTCCATGACAATGTGACTGGTAGCTAATAATATTAATTATATTTACATAGGACGATAAAACATTTGCAGCTCACATAGCTTACACATGCATTTCTTTAAAGATGGAAACAGCAGCAGCCATGCAAGTGACCTGTGAATATTTTACAACCAGAAGTGTTGATCCACTGTACTCCTCTTGCTTCTTGAGCTACTGTGCCTAGCTGGGGTGACTGTCCACACACAGTGCATGATGTCTGTTTGACACTAGAGACTGTATTTGTGTCAGACCATGAATTACATTTGAACCGGAGATAAAAAGCACCATGGGGAAGGCAGGAAGAGTGAGTGAATAAGTAATGGTTAACAAAAGGCTAATGGTAGATTGTCAGTAAACCTTGATAATTACCCATTCATTGAGTAGCTTCTATAGATAAAGAAGTGATTATTATCGAAGCAAACCATTTTTTCATGCTGAACCCCAGAATAAACAACTGAACAGCAAGTCACTCAGCAGGGTGCTTGTGTCCGCCAGCAAGGCTGCCCGGAAACTTCCCTGGCAAAAGGGGACGGCAAGCTGTGAACTGAAAGGGTCTTTCCACAGCAGAGAAAGGGGAAGATGACCTGACTGAAATGGTCATCTGAGACTGCAAGCCTGGGTGGGGGGAAGAGTTGTAGAAAGAAGTTAGTATGGTGTTTGCTTGACTGGAATTTGCAGCAGGCTGTGAGCTGTGCTCCAATAACAGTAGCGACAGAAATGAAGATGGAAAGAAATGCATTTAAGAATTCTTTGCAGTGATATCCGTGTTTCTTGTTAATAACTTTTGCAGAGGGGCAGGTGGGTGAGAATATGTTGGGTTTTGGTTGGTTGGTTTGTTGGGTGTTTTTATTCTTGTTTGTGGGTTTGGGGTTTTTTGGGGGGGGGTGTTTTTTTTTGTTTTACAAACCTGTGTTTGCTTTCACAATTTTAGTTAGGCTTTAAATGCAGAGTAGCCGTAACGTCAGTATAGGTAACCTGCAGAGAAAGGCAGCCTCTTATCATCTCAACTGTTAAGATTTCATTTCTGTAAGACCAAGAACATGAAGAGGCTGAGCCCAGAAGTCTGCAAGGGAGACCAAGAGAGCATGACACAGACCACCCAGACCAAGGAACACAGTTGGCCCACACAAGTGTGCGTACTGCTGGAGTTCTGCTTGGGCTGGGAGGTACACAATTCACACATGCTCCTCATTTCACATCCCTGTAAAGGCCATGATAGATTTTTTACTTCAGATACTTCTTTTAAGCCTTTTAACAAGATAAAAGAAACCAATCTTTGCATTTGAGAAACAGTGAGATTTCATGTTAACATCACATTTAGGTACATCAGGGCTTCAGTTTAAGCAATTACTGATGTTTTCAAGTAACTAGTTTCATTTCAGTAGAGAGAAAGGAAAAGTGATGAGCAAAAACCTCACAGCATGTGAGGCATTAGAACAAATTAAGAAAAACTACACCTAAATCATTAGTAACACCTCACATACCACCAATACAGCAACTAGAGATTTATCTTTAATTTCCGACAGCAAAGGATGTAGCAGTAACCACACCACACACAACCAATCATTCTCAGTAAGAGAAGTAAAGCCAAGAATTAATTGTGCATATTTGTGTAAATGAAACTATGTTTATCTTAACACAGGAAAAAAACACAAGGGACTTAAAAAAGCCGAATCAATCCTGTTTGAAGTTACCATCTCCCAGTTGTTCTGACTTTTGTCATAGTTTTAAAGATTTGAGCTACAATGAACTCAGATGACTGTTCTCATCTTGAAATTACTCAGTAAGTTTTACTAAAACTAAAATAGATTTAATGGACTACTGTTTACTGCTGGACACATGGCAGCTCTTTCCTTCAAAAAAAATCCATGGGATTAAAACAAACCCCTACATTTCTCAAATGTTTATCCAAGAACCACCAAGAATCCTCAGGTTTTGCTTACACTTAGAAGTATATAAACAAAAAACTGATCACCAGCATGACATGCATGGAAGAAACAGCTTTTTGACAGGTTTTAAGGCTGAAGAAGTACTGCATCAACAAATTTTATCCATTTATCAAATAGCAACTCACATAAAGTCTTTCAAGTTTTCAGGACTTCTGCTTAATGGTCAGTTGGGAAAAAAAGAAATAATGAGATTTAAAATTAAACTGGCTGGACAATCTAATCTCACCTTTTACCTTTTACATGTATTTCAGTGGTAAGCAGGCTGTAAGACAGAGGGACAATGCCAACTATGCAAGCAAGGTTTGTTTATTCAGCTATTGTGTTGACTATGTTGCATTCCTCAATACTGTGTTAGACACAATGGTCTGTGAAGATCAGAGTAAGCCTCATGACCAGGGCGTACATCTGAACTCTCCGGTAACCCCGAATGTGACAGGAACAGCCTGTTAGCTTTCAGCATTCAACACCATACACATACCACTTCTTAGTGTATTGTTTTTAAATTCAGCACCACTTACTTCTTCGTATGACCATCAGAGCTGACTACATCTACCTAGATTTTTAGTAACACCCATCTGTCTAGTAAATTTAGTCAGGGCACACAAGTACTCGATGGATCTTCTTGCTTCCAGATGGCCAAACTGACATCCATTGTGCTGGCACCCACTCATTACCTCACTTGGCACTTTAGACCCATGGCTCCATTCTTCCTCCTGCCTACCGCTGAACTTCTCCAAACACTGCTTATCTTGCCACCTCTGCATAGTAAGCTGGTTTTCATTAAGTTTAGAACTGCTGCCCTTTTTTCCTCTCCATTATTCTGCAAAGGGGAACAGATACACAACAGATACATGAAGTCCGCAGACAAGAAAAAGAAAATTCAACACCAAGCAGAATTACACACAGTCCAGAATCACATTAATTAATCAGTATTACTACCGGTGTAAGACGTATGCATAAGGTACCAGCCACCATGGCACTTTATTTTTGTAAGGTGACATTACAAATGTCTACACGATGCCACAGCTCGCAATGAAAGTTGTTCCCTTGTTCTTTTTCTCAACTAGCAAGACTAAAGTAGATTACTTGCGCCAGAAAAGTTAATGGTTGTTTTTAAAACCACTTAATATTATTATTTATACCTACCAGAATGCCACTGTAGGAAGCAATATGATTTCAAAATTAATAACAAAATATGTCTTAAAATCTCAAAACTATTCAGAGTAGAAAAACAGTCTATTTATAGTTGAATTTGTCATTCTTGTAAAGGATGTATCCACTGTTACAGGGTTATAGCCTTCTATTCTGAAATCCATGACAAAGCCAAACAAAACACAGTGCATACATAGAGACAAATCCCTATTCCAAGAAACTTATTTTGCTTGGAGTCTTCAAGGGCTCAACTCAATCTCTGAAAGTACTTCATGACTATGAAAGAAGGGAAAAAAGTTTCACTATCTGTCTGATCTTCACGAGGCCACTGATAGATGTTTGTGCCATGTACTGACCTGTAGATCTAATATTTGTCAGTCTCCAAAACCAAGTATTAAAGCAGCAAGCTGAATGCAGCTGCTTTTACTTCTATGAGTGCGATGAAGCATAATTCAAGCTGGACTTAAGAAATTGGGAAAGCAAGCAATTGTTTTGCATGAAAAGAAAATCCACTTCAGCAGCCAGAGAACAGCACGTGAGATTTCACACCACCACAACTTCCCATGTTGTTTATCCTCCACATCACACGGACTGAGAATCAGACAAGCCCTTTTTATGTCTCAGACTCTCTGACATCAACTGCCCGCATGTGGCAGGCCTTAAATAAAAGGAGAGAAAGAGCAAGTAGGCACTCGCCTTGGTTCCTTCCCTTTAAGCCTCACCTGCAGAAGGAGCTCTGCTTCTCTACAGGGAGGAATAATAACCTGTGCAGCCCTTAAGCAGACATTCTACCCTCACTTTCCATCTAATCAAGCCCACAGCTAACACATCATCCTCCAGACAGCCTGTGGAAACTCAGTTTCAGCTGCCCCAAGCAGTGCTGGGTTTAGCTCAATCACCGTTCAAACATGCAAGAATTATCTGTTGCCTGGTGCCACTACTCCAGCTCAGTATCGATGGACCAGTCTACACAAAAAACCCTCCTGTTCTCACCTGAATATGCTTACCCATGTGAGATTCACTAGAGCACTCACTAAGTGCTATTGCTGCAATGCACCCCACCAAAATTCATACAAGATGACAGAAGTCAAACAGACTTTATTTTTAAATTAAAGACTCACTTAGCTCCTACTAACTACTTCTGAGATGGATTATATTTACATGCCACAGTCATCAATTCACTCTTATCAGAGGTAAGTGATGCCAACACTTTATCTGTTGTAGTCCTGACCAGCTTCTGTGAGGAATACTGTTGCTGCTACATAGAAAAATCCTATTTCAGGCTACCTTGCTTATACTCTGATTTCTTCTCAAGATCCACACACATTTTCTGTAAGAGAGCTCAACCTAGAGATTGTCACCTTCCCACTACAATGCAACTACAAATTAAAAATCTGCAATTAAAAGATGCACAAAGCATAAAATCCTGAAGGGCCCTACAGTGCCAGGAGTCTGCTTTGGAAACAAAGCACACAATCCCATGTAAAAGTAAGTGGGCTTGCTGTGCTGCTACCAGTCCCCTTACCATCATCAAAAACATCCCTGTTACAGCCATAACCTCTTCATAAGGGTCCACGGAGGGGCTGATGAGAGAAAAACGTCTAGTAATACTATAGCCAACCTACCCCTTTGATGCTTACAAGTAGAGTGACCTGACAAATAGTCCTAGATAGTTACACTCCCCATCACATTCTACATTTTCACTCTACATATGCTGCAAAAGATTGAGACTGCACACCCCACAGCTGTGCTGGGCTCTTTGCAGTGCACCTAATGCAACAACGATGAATGAGTAACTGCTCAATTCAGACTGTTCCCAGGAGCAAATGGCCATTCAGCAGCAAGATAATTTGTATCCTTTGCAAAACATGCTTTTCAATAATTTATGTGAAAGGGTGGAGTTAAGAGAGAGAGAGAAAGGATTTGTAACAGGTTTTAATTTTTCAAGGAAGAAGAGAGAACACCTAAGAGCTTTATGAGTCATGACAAAAATGCCAAGAATGTATGTTTGTTATTTTTTTGGTTTCTTTTAGGAATCCACACATCTTTGGGTTCCCTTCTACCTCATGAAATAGGGAACCCAAAATAACATAAAAGCATCTTTCTTGCATCTTGTAACAGCATCTTCAACAGATTCAGTTAATAACTTCAAAGGATTATATAAATAAGCTGAAAATGGGGTTGTTTTCATTGGCAGAGAAAGCAGAAGGTTTCCAAATTTTATGGTTTAAAAAAGCCAATAAATTTAACAGCCTTTTGAAGATACTAGTATAATCCTTTCAAAACTGAAGAGAACAGATGACTCAACCATATGGCCAAGTTCCACGAAAATTCTGTCTTGTAATCATAAAATATGATGTAATGTAGTTCAGTCCCAGGAGAAGGAAAGGCGTTAGACATATATGATATGCACAAGCATTCCCTGGATCCATCTGGCTAGCTATTTTAGAAAGTTATTACACAAATAAGCTGGGTTTTTTTAGAAGTCTCCAAGATAAACAGTCTTAAGCCTTCCCTTGGAAAAGAAATTTGTATTGCTCTTTAAATCTATGTTAATGCATCAACCATTATTGCTACAAACACCGCTCAGTCGAATAGGTATAATTAACTACTTACTCGTTACACCTTTTTGCAGCACTGCAGCTTTTAAAAAAGTTTGCCTTTATTAACTTCGAAAGCAATCTGGTTTATTATTACTTCACACTTAATTAACATGAAAATGTTAGGGGGGAAAAAAAGTTTAAAGGACTATTTGCAAATCAAAAGAAGCTTCCCTTTTAAAAATATCTAGGGAAGAGATATTTTGCACATGCACATGAACTAAGAATATCCATACATTAAGTGGCAAAGAATATTTTCTGCATTATGTAAAGGTTGAATAAAAAGAACACTGCTGAGAAGGAAATAGGAGCCATCAACTGTTAACCGGTAAAATACTCTTCAATTCCTTAATTATCAAAATACGCACAACAGAATTCATCAGTACCTCACTTGGAATTGAAGGTAACCATTCAGTACACTGTTATCACTCTGGTCCTCATATTATTCAGGGCACCATTTAAGAAGGTAGGCACAGATGCCTTAACTGTGCACGTAATGTCTAACAGTTACATTTTTTAAAATTCGCTTTTTATTGCAGGTAGTTTAAATCCACGCACAACCCAAGTGAGGCTACAAGAAAAATAGACTGATTCCAGCAAGTGAAGAAAAATGACAAGCAGCAACAGTTTCATTTCTCACAGTGACAGAACTCGCAAGGGAAAATTACTAAGGACAGACTGAAATATAATTACTCCAAAGCCTTTCTAACACCACCACATTACAACTTCCCCCTATGTAATGATGCCTTTCTCCACAACAGAGACAGGGCCCTGGTAGCCACTAAAAGAGCATACAGTAGTATCCTTTTCCGTAAGACCATGCACACGTAACCACATCAACATAAAAGTTTAGAGAAGCAGCAGAAACCAAGAAGCCAAGTGACTACACAAGAGAGCCAGGAAGAGCATTCATGTTTCCTGGCTTCCAGTCCACTCCCTACAAAATCAGAGTGTTAGGAATCATCGGGTAAGGCATAAAGAAGCAAACAGAATCTATGGACTGTACACCAACTGTACATTCAAGCTGTTCACCAATGTGCAGTATTGGCCTCTTTCTCAAAGTGCAAAGATGATCCAAAATGGCATCTGTATGAAGAATGAATAGGCTAGGGTGCCTCAGCCTCAAAAGAGAGGCAAGTTAAGCCGGTAAAAATCAGTAATATGGGGAAGGTAGATGAGGATCAACTGTTCCCAGTGTCTTTTCCAGCACAGTGAGGGACCATCACATGAAAGTGGAACCAGGTGAAAACTAAACAAAATAAAGTCAATAGCAGACTTGTGGAGCTCCTGTCCAAGGATGTTGCAGACACAGTAAGTCTACATGGCTTCAAGGAGGGACTGATCATGTATTAAGTAAAAAGATTCTCTACAGATTTGGAAGAGAGATTCATTCAAAACACAAAGAAATTGCCTGACCTGAAAATAGCCAGCAACTAGGAAAGTATTATGGAGAAGTGTCATATACATTTGCTCAGTGCTTGCTCTTCCCTAGACAGGCACTGACAGGCACTACCGGAAACAAAAAACTAGGGACCCTCAATCTTAACCAGTAATCACTGTTCTGTCCCTAACCGAAACCTGTTCACCCTTGTTGCTTTTTGCACCACAGCTCCTACTCCCTCCCCTGCTCTGCAGAACAAAAATCAACAGCTTACTGGTGTCCACACAGCCTGATGGGCACCAGGACACGACAGAAACACTGTCCTAAAGCAGCAGCTAACCACGTATGACACTGCTTTTCCTCAGCAGTGAGATGGAAAGTAGAAAAAAACCAAGATCCCTAGCCATCTCTTAGCTCCTGGTTAAGTACCAATGATAATTAAGAATTACCAAGCAGTAATCTTGAATTTAGCAGGCCAGCTTTGTATCACCAGCCCAACATTTTTTTTAGATGACTGAGGAATCAAAATGGTTTAAAGCCACCAGACTTGTCCATGCTGCCTTAACCACTGAGGCAGAAAGCTGGAATGCTTGTGACTGTATGGTCTTCTCATACTCCAGCCACCGATCCCTGTAATCTTCTGGCAAGAGCTTTTAATGATAACTTGAAGCAAGGTTTGAAGTCTAAAGCAAGGACAGCCTACAGCCACACTTTAATTCAGAGGTTACATAAAAACCTAAGAATGGATAAAACAGTTGTTGTGACAGAGGCTAGGGACATATTTTTACTATGAAAGGATACAGCTTCAGTAGACTATCATCTCTCACATTAAGTATACTTTATGCCATGCACTTCCCACTATAGAAATACTGAACTATTTGTTGAACCAGCCACTTTGGAAATTAAATATTTATGTACCTACATATGTATCTGAAAAGGAAGAGCTTGCCTGCTTGTTAGGAAAAACCATCTTTCTTTAAAATGCTGAAGTATCAATTACCACATAACAGTTTTGTTTTATCCTTCTAAAAGACTTCATTGCATTAAAAAAAAAAAACCAAAACCAAAAACCCACACAAAACCAAAAACCCACCACACAAAAAACCCTACAATCAAGGAGTTCTATTTGGAAAACTCCACATAGTACTTCACAACGGCTTTGCAATTACTTCTGAGAAATCCAGTTTCAAAGATTTTGGCCTGGGATGATGTTTGAATGGGAAGATACTGACAATGCTAAGACAGTGAAAGCAACCTCCTGTTACTTTTCCAGAAAAGGTTACAGTGAAGATACTGTTATTAGCAAAATATGGGAGTAATATTACCGTAGTGACTGCAGAAATTACAGCGAAGTGTGAACAGACAAGCCCTCCATAACGTCACCACAGAACATCGCTGTTCGCTCGAGAAAGAAACCCGAAGAGCTCTTCAGCATCTCCGAAGAACTCTGCGAGGCTGAATGATTATGCACTGGAAAGCGTTTCCTTAGGAGTGAGGAAAGTTTTGGCAAGCACCCTGCAACGTCACTATAAATTAAACCTCTGTGCTGCAGCTGTCCAAGGCTTTGTGCTCAGCCCCTGACACAACGCGTTGCCTCAGGCTCCTTGCTGAATGCCTGCCTAGCCACCGAGCTGGTTTTGCTGTGCTGCCTTTGTAAAACTGGGTCGTCATGCTCACTGCATGGCTGGCCACCTCCGATGTCACTTTCTGTTAGGGCACAAGACATCAAACGCTGGTCCAAGGCTTCACTATCGCTGGAAGGCTACCTGCAGCCTCCACTGCCTGTTAAAAAGAGCTGGGAGGCTTTCATGCACTAGCTTTTCACAGTGGAAATTAAAACAAAGAATCAATATCAGGTATAAATGAGGGGAAGGAGAATACCACCATTCCCTTCAGTTTTGGGATTTTTTGTTCTGATTTTGATGTTGGTGGTTTTGGTTGTTTGGTTTTGTTTGGTTGGTTTTTTTTTTTAATGAAAGCAACAAGGACTTTGGCAAATGTAAAAAAATATATATAGAATATTACATTATTTGGAAATAAATTAGAAGTTTTAGATTAATACTGAGCTTCATGGGTAGCTACCACTTCCTTAGCTTCGTTTTATTTTAGAATGCGTCATTCTTTTATTTCTATGCCTATGCAAAAAGTTTTCCAAACATTCAATGTCAAACAGGAAAACTGAAGTGGAAAGTGGATGACAGCCAGTCTAACTGAGCTTTATCAACACACTCCATACATCCTGACACATTATACATGCTCTGGGTTACCGCAAACACTATAACCAGTCATGCCACTGCTATTTTAAGAGACGTCATATTTTTTCAAATGGAAAAGATAGAATTTCAACGTAAACCCCACAGAAACATACTGTGTTGTTTACGATCCATATGTTGCTTGCGTGAGCCTGCAACACACAATTTAAAAAATCCATGCATGTCAGCAGACCTAGAAAAATTAGGTGGTCTTGTGTGATGTTTTAATTATTTTTAGGCCATCAAAAATTATTATGTTTAAGTAATATTTATTTAGTCTGACCAAAAATAAGTGTGCTTATAGGACTTCAGGTTTCACTATATATTCCACTGGCTGCATATGCACCTCCTACCACAGCAAGTTAATAATGCTTTTCAGTTGGCTGAAGGAGAAATCACTGGGCAGGTGAGCCAAAAAAGATTTTGTTCTCAACCTCAGAAGCTGAACATGCTTCAACACATGGTCTCTTCTAACCCTGGGAGCTTGGGATTGAACTCTGAACCCTTCCAGGCTCACATGGATGGATGATCTCTAAACAAAACACTGGTCCATAAGCAGAGAGTTAGCTACTTGTGTCTCATAAAAAATGATGCGTTTCTTGCTACTGCACCAAGGCAGTCACTACCAGCACTTATTTTAGATAGAACTATTGAGTTATGCCAGGAAAAGCCTGGTTACCGTGGAGACTACTCCCAGACAGCTCTGGCAGAACTCACAAGATGTATTTTATAAAAATATATCTCTCAGCTAGATACAGTCCGTCAATTTCTATGTGCTTGAGCAGAACGCGAGGACACAAAAGAAAGCAATCAAAACAGTTGGTACTTAAATTAGCCTCCCAGCATAACTAGAATTTCAACATAAAGGAGAAAATACTTGTGTCCATATCCTAGTATATATGGGAGTATTAACACCACAGCATGATAGCAGTCTGCAACACATAAATACGCTTTTTTGTTTCCTTTTGCTAGGGTCTGTACAGATAAAAAGTATATATCATACTGAAAACATTCAAGCAGACTTTCTCCCCACCAAATGTAGAAAATATACTATTTCATTGGTTTAGTCTCGTCTTTTAGAACGAGAGTTAGTATTTAGGGAGACATGCTGGAACAAACACTCATGTTTACTTTTAAAAGAACAGTACAGCAGGCTCATCTTGAAATTGATCCTTCTAAACTGAGCCTGAAACCATCTGGATCTGGGAAATACACTGTGGAGCCCTGCAATAAAAGAGTCACATGCGAACTGTAAAGAGCTGTGAAAAAAGAGCTCAACACATCTATGATGATGCACAGTATTCAAGAATACTTTTGTTCTGCTTCTGAAGACAGCACAAAAGGGCATTTCTTGCACCAACAGCTGAAAAAAGGCAAAGAATTCATTCAGAGAGTACAATTATAACTGATTTGCATGGTTAAAGCATTCCAGTTTCCTAAACTGTTTAGGTGGGAGGAAGGGGCATGTTATCATGGCGACCTATTCCACAATCAGCTGTATTTATTATCTACATTTACACATATTCCTTACAGCTGGGTCAGTCACTGGTAGTCTTCAAAAAAGTAAACATTTTAACTTTTTTCAAAACATTCACTTCACATCCATTCTATCAACTCAGGAGAAAGGGAATATTTATAATCATTCAATTAAAAAGAAAAAAGATAAAGCACACACTTCCACGTTACTTATTTTGAAAATGCCACAGGGAGACCGAGCGCAATTTCACACAGTATTAAGGTACACGCATCCCTGTACATCTCAAAAATGATCAGTAAGCCAGAGTAGCAAGGTCAACAGAAGATACTGGTCAGTCAGGACATAGAAAGCATCATTGGTTTAGGATTTGTTGTGTTGATTATACAATTTTCTCCTATTTCAGCATTTCTGCTGAACAGACACAAACACTGATGCAAATTTAAGTTTCTTCCTTTTACCACATCTGTGCATCTCACCTACTCACAGATCAAGACATATCAGACACTTGCACCTTTTTCACCTTTTTTTTTTTTAAAAAGCAAAGGATTCTTTACCACCAAATTCTGTCAGAAAGTCAATTCTTGCATAAATCAGGCTCTAGGAAAACAGATTGCTCCACTGCCTCGCTTTAATTCTATACATGCCACTGTCAAACATGGCTTCTAGATCCTTTCAACAGAGATTAACTCCCTACTACGTTACTCTACGATAACTCCCTGTTGCTTCATAAGACTGTCTGAGGATGTACGAGAAACAATACATGCCACCTCTACTGCCCTAATGACACACAGTGTTATTCCAGCAGGGCTTATGTGAAAAGGGGATGCGCTTCTGCAAACAAACGGAGGCTCTTCTCTGAGGAAGTGGAGGTTTCTAGCACTCTACAACAGCCAATCCACCACCACAATTTCAGCCCTTTAGCTACTCGCACCTAACTTCCTCCCTCCAACCATCCACCCTTGAGTTTTTTCAGAAGTACAGCACGATTTGTAGCTTTACCACTACTCATCTACCTGTTAGGCTGCTCAGTCCCTGAGCTACAGGGAGATGCAACCAGACAGCAGGAACTCCGTAACCCATTAGGCAAAGGGCTCAGCTTTCGCTTGGAACAGAGCCAGACAAGTAGTGAGCAACAGATACAGCAGGAGCCGAAATTAAGCAGCTCAACAACATGCACACAACTTGCAGACAACATGCTTTACAAGGCGTGAAGAATTCCAGTGTTTTCAATGGAAAGCACTGATTGCAGAAGGGCTCCCTTTCCTCTAGACCAAAACGCCGAAGCTAAGCAAAACCGTCAGTTATCTCTGCCTGTTAAACAGAATGACAGACCTAGTTTTAGCCCTAAGACAAAGGCATATTTTTCCCCCTACCATCTGAATACTGTGAATTTGCACACAAACACAAGATGGCTTTTAATTCATGACCTACATCCCAAAACCTCAAATGGGCATCAAGTTCTCCTCAAGAAAATACTTTTAAAAATCTTTCTATTCAATTCCTTTTAGTGAGAATGCTCTAAAGAACAGAGAGAGGGTTGGGAAAGGAGCATATTTCTGTTCATATTTTCTGAGTTAGCCTCCCCCCACCCCACGAACTTTCACCCCCTTGCAGAAGTTCATGCCTGTTGAAAATTAAAATGTCTGCATTGTAGGATGGGCCATTATAATTCAACACATGCTGCTTTGGTGGAGAAAAAGCATGCTTTTGAAATAGCTCTGTTACGGGTCAGGAATGTAAAGCAGAGTTCATATTTCAGATTAAAATGGGAACCAGAGCTTTTTCCTGCAAACCCAACTCAGCTTTCCAGTAAGGAAGGAAAAAAGTCTGTGCAGTAAGGTCTTTGCAGTGTCCTGCATCAGGCACTTACATATACTAATGAAGAGGTCACTGACTGCATGTGTTTTACAAACGGCAGATTGCAAAGTCCTGTTTGTAGCACTGCATGCAAGTTTTCAACATTTGCTTTAGAACACGCTTTTCCTGCGCCAGCCTTTACACTGCCACAGATGACTCAACGGGCAATCACATGCCTCTATATCATTCCAGAGAGCATCCCAGGCTCACAAAACTGCACTATTGAAACACCACAAGTAGAAACAGTAAAGCTCAAATGAGATGGTATCACAACTATGTATTCTATTCCTCAAAGCTATGCAGACTGTGGTTTGATGGATTTTGCTACAAGTCCCAGCACCTTCTCACACAAGAGTGCAAAATCTCTCTCTTTGCACCCAGTCCTGCAACTGTTTTGGTTTGTCTATTCTAAACAATCCTTTTTTGCTCTCAGATTCACATATGTGCTTAAGAGGGAAAAATTATTAAAGTCACTACAGCTCTACAACATCAATGCCTACACCCTGTAGAGGAGCACCATGCTTGATGGTCTTCTCAGAAGATGGATAGGAAGCCAAGGGGAAGGAAACAAGACCAAGCTCATTCTCACGGAAAGAGCATCTTCCAAGCTCTTCAACAGATTTTGTCTATCCCTCACTTTTATTTGTCTAAGATGCAGCAATCGGTCTGACAGACTTGCCAAGAGTGATACGTCTTGACTCTTCACTAGATTACAACATTTTGATCAGGTAACAGGCGCATGGGAAAAGCTAGGAACCCAGCAAGAATGCTACACATGTCCCATACAGAACATGTATGTTTTGCATGTAAACTATCTGCTCACTGCCTGTTTTTAGGCAGTCCATCGAGACAAGGCATTTCTCAATACATTTCCCCCATAAACCTGCTGCTGCTCTGATAGGTTGGAGGTGGCAACCCAGACAGAGTAGACACCAGGCAGTCAGTATTCCTGAAAATTGCCCAGGCTGATATGTATGCGAGACACTCACATCTGCAGATGTAAGAGTCAGTATCTCTGCTTCTGAAGGGTAAATCCAGAAAACTTATAACATAGAATGAAGTAAGATTATCATAATGACAAAATACCCTATTCTAACTCTTTCATTTCTTGTCTGCACTAACAGTGTAAAAAAGTATCACAAAACAGTATGCAAGGTGTACCGTGTAAGTCCTCAAAATAATGACAGTGACAGAATATGACTGTTACCTTTGGGCAAAGATTATGCCCATCAACAAAACATGCACAATGTCAGGTAGAAAAAAAAGAAAATAGTATCACAATGTAGAAAAAGGTTGAGATCTATTTATTTTACCAGAAACTGTGCGGTTAGAGATGCATGTCAGAGTTCAAATTATCCGAACATTTCAGAGCCCCAGTCATGGTTATAACTGCAATTGCACAAAGCACTAGAGAATCTACTTGATTATTCTCAAACTGCAAGCGTACCAGATGCTTGCTGAAATAAGGATAGCCTTCAGAACAGCCGCGTTCAGTGGATTTATTAAACGAATTCAATATGACACACTTTCAGAGTTCCATCCATTTTACAGAGTAGAATCAGATCTCCTAACAAGTTTATTTAACATAGGCAGAAACCACATCCATATTGTTGAATATTAATCGTGAGCTTTAAAAACTGGTCCCAGCTGGTAGCTTTCTGTTAGCACTGCTGGTATTCACGACCAAGTGTCAGAGAAACCTACAGCCCCTGATTAAGTTGGTTTCAGCAGACTCAGCAATACAGGTTTGAGGGTCCTGTTCTTGTTCCAGAATTATTTCTTTTGAAATAGCTTTTAATTTGGTGTCAGTTCCTCCCTCCACCCCACCCCGCCAAGAGGTTTATGCAATCATTCTATACCAGAACACCTACTCCAAGATTACTGAAAGCTAGTAAGCAGTCTCCAAGACAAATAACCTCATGCAAGTTTCATGAAAAACAGCGATTATGTCGACAAGAATAATACAGTGTTTCCACCAAAGGCTGCAGCATGAATTTAGCTGTTCTGTTTGATCTGTCAAATGCTGAACAGCTAACTGCACTACCTGCTTTAGCAATTTGGAACAGCCCCAGCAGACACTGCCTGATGCCTGGCAGGCAGGTGGGGCTCATGGAAGAGAGTTGCCTCTACAGGTAAGTCAGAGAAAGAGCAGAAAGAGCAGACATGGAATGCACGAGTGGGAAAACCACAGGTACTGTGGTGAGGTGGAAGAGGAGTACAAAACAACCATGTAGGGAGGCCAGTCTTCACCAGTTCTGTGGATCACCAAGGACCCTACGAAACCTAACAAATCCAAGACTGACTCCGTCCAATCTCAAGAAACATTGCAAAATGCTTGTATGAGGTTTCTTAAAAGGCTTGACTTTTTTTTTTTAACAAATTTTACAAAGTATGTAGTCATATAATACAACATAAATCAGGTAGACTTTACCAGGAAAGGAGGTTT
The DNA here is from genome assembly GCF_000690775.1 of Eurypyga helias. Lineage (NCBI taxonomy): Eukaryota > Metazoa > Chordata > Aves > Eurypygiformes > Eurypygidae > Eurypyga > Eurypyga helias. Next base: position 15,198 of record NW_010257315.1, read on the forward strand.
AAACTGAGGGATTGGGAAGGAAGGTAAAGGAGACCTCAAAAGGAATGTGTTTGGGACTTTTAACACCACCAGCAGCAACTCCATCCCATCATCTTGCATACAGAAAAATCAGTTGATTAACTCCCTTAAAAACACTGTGTGTCACTGAAAATTGAGAACTTCATGAACACTACAGAGCTAACCACACTGCTTTCCACTGCTGGAAATAAGATTCTCTCCCTGTCATTCTCACCAGCCGAAATTATGTTCTCCCCAGCAACTGCAGAGCATGGCAGGTCTGGCAAGCTTACACACTGAAAGACTGAGACAGTTAAGCATTAAGTAAGAGAACACAAATTAACGTCAACTGCTGATTTTCCCCACCACTAGGCTTTCTTGTAACAAAGACTAAGAACACTGTAATTAACTTTGCTCATGAAATGCTATGTTCTAAAGTTGGGCCTAATTAGATGCAATACAATTCTTGCCAGAAACAGATAATGTGTGTCTTTCATCAACTTGGGTGATTGGAATTTATTAATGTTCAGCAAGTCTGCATAGCACAAATTATGTTTACCCACTGCTCCACAAACAAGCACGGTGTCTCTTTTAGGTATGATCAACTGTATTTGGTATTTCACGAGACAGCAATGTGGCTTTCATTTATGAACAAAACTTTGTAAGAGAAGAACCCCTCAAACTGCAAGGGCAAGAAGGAGGGATAGAAGTAACAGCACCAAGCATAGCAAGATCCTGGGCCAGTACTAGCATTCTGTGGCACAGATACATAGTAAGCTTGCGGGAAACAGCAAATGGATATGGAAAAAAGGAAGAAGGCACAGCTTAGCAATGATGCTTTTCATTATACCAGCGACAACAACTAAGATCAATTGGTAAGCACAATGCCTCAAGGGCAGTGTGAAAAAAACCACATGAAGAAATGCCAAAAACATCCTCAAAGCTACAGTAGGACAATGGAGGCCCAGGCTGATGGTAAGTCTCTCAAGTTACTGTTTTCTGAAGTCAGTTTAGCTTGAAAACTTCAGAACTCCACCCACTATCAGCTACAGGGAAAACAAGGAACAGAACATGGATGACAACTCATGTCAATGCAAGTTCCTATTTTTCTGTTCAAATAAAACTCAGGTTTCATGTCAATAGATGTATTTTCTTTTCCTTTGGGGTGGTTTGTTTTTTTGTTTTGTTTTGTTTTGTTTTGCTTCCAACCAAGAACTTTTCTCCAGAGCTCAGCAGTGGCAGATGACCTCAAATGTCCCAACTCTGTTCCCAGAAAGAGAGACTTAAGTGACCCTCCCACCTCTGCAGGAGGCAAGCAATGTTAAAGATACAGCTATGGTCTCAGTAAGACTTTGTCAGAGTAGTCTTAAGTAGAAAGAAAAATGGTAAGCTGTCTCCTTTCTTCATGTCTTCCCCTACCAGAACAGCCAGGGAACAAAGAGAAAACTGAAAAGAAATGCGGGGGGGTGGGAGTGGGGTGTAGGGGTGAAACACCATAAGTTCTTTAATTTTGAGTCTCCTCATACAACCCAAAGATGCAACAAATCACATATTTGATAAGGATTCATTACGTGGAAAACCTATTAAGTCTAGAATTGTAAGTATCCGAAAGACTGGAGAAGACCCTCTAATTTCATTAAGGTTCTGCCTACATGCCTAATGAGTTACAGTATTCAACAACAAAGGTTTTGATGTCATGCAGCAGGCACTTAGTCCTAACTGTAGATTCTTAGCGTATTACATGCCTTCCACCCAACCATTCAGTGTTAATTATTGTAATAGGTGTTGGATTTCATAACCAGAGGTCCTAGTCCTCTTTAATAATTACTGTTGTGCAAATATTTTAACTTCTGTAAACACAGTTATAAGAATGTTAGAAGAGTGCGTAAGCCAAGCAGTCAGGAAAGCTGCTGAACTCTGGCAAGACAAATCATTGTGTTCAAAGGCTACAGAAGTTACAACCATGTTTTCTGAGTAAGACAGGAACAAAACATCAGTAAGTTTAAACTCCTGAATGTATACCAACACTACTAGTCAGCCTATCTTGTTTTGTCATACGTTAGACATCTTGGGTTGATATCCAAGTTTGAAAGAGCACAGGGTGATGTCTAATGTGACTATTTAAGGATATTTTAAGATAAGCAGTAGGTTAGCTTTGGAACATACACTTACGTGTATGTGTTTGAAATGACTCATGAAGAGACAAGAATTCACATCATACGCTCTGTGAATGAATTTAGTACGTTTCTGGTTTAGTCTTGCATGTTCACTGTGGCAGCACTCTGGCAAACACAGCAAATATTGGCAACATTTGCCCTGTTAAACAGTCAGTAGGTACAACCATCACATACACCACTAGTAAAAGCCACATCGGGTATGAAAAGATTTATGAGCTTTAACACCTGGCTTCTAGTGTAAAGGTGGTGTTCATTACATCTGTTCAAAGCCGCAGAAAGAGGCGACTTGCTCTAGCAAGTAACGTTCCCCACAGAGGAAGGGCCTTGCTTCACCAGTGAATACCAGAAAGTCCAAGGTGATGCTGTGTACAGGTCACTGCACCTCCAGAAAGCAAGCTATTCCCCTTGCAGCTCTTGGGAATTTCTACTTCCAATTTCTGTGTTCTGCAAGGAGATGTTCCTTTGTGTTTAAGTGGATATTCAAGGTGACAAGCAAACCAGCAAGGAGAAATAAACAGTCTTAAATAGTTCCATCAGACTGTACTGTACAAAAACACGTGAAAGAAATCTGGGTTTGTTTTTTTGTTAATTTTCATTTGTTTTTAATAGTTTGTAAGAGCATGGATTTGGCAATATTTAAGTTGGTTTATTCATTTTTCTGGACTGACTTACTTTTGCAGCAAGAGACTTGAAGAAAAGAAAAAAGGCTGCTTTGGAAAAAAACCTAGCTAGAAATAAAAAAATTGAATTCATGGAATAAAGTGAATAAATGGGGATTTTACTGCATAAATTCAAATTGCAAATTCTTGAAAACAGTGGAATGACTGGAAAATGTTATGAATATTATTGTCACATTAAACTGTCACCATTTCTAGTTTTAATAAGGTAGCACTCTCACCACTTGTGGGGAGATCAGAGATGCATATAACAAAATCAGTTTCCCTAGAATTCATGGAATAAAGTGAATAAATGGGGATTTTACTGCATAAATTCAAATTGCAAATTCTTGAAAACAGTGGAATGACTGGAAAATGTTATGAATATTATTGTCACATTAAACTGTCACCATTTCTAGTTTTAATAAGGTAGCACTCTCACCACTTGTGGGGAGATCAGAGATGCATATAACAAAATCAGTTTCCCTACCCTACACAGTTAATTTTCTTTGTTAAAGGAACTTGTATGATGTAACAAAAACACACTGAAACCTCCTCTTTTCAACCCAGAAATGCTCACAGCAGCTGAAGCATGCAATTTGAAATGAAGCTGGTTAAAAGAAGACAAGGGAATTGGTTAGGGAATAGGGGCTTCTTGGCATTCCTTTAAACCATTTCCTGTTCACCCTTGTGGAGTGTAATATAGCCCTAAGAAAATACATCTGACCTCACTCTTTTCAGCTGCATTAAAAAAAAGTTCTAAAAGCAATTTAAATATCAGATTGCACATTCATAAACTAAAAAAAAAGGCACATTCATGAACTTAAAAAAAAACCCATTATATATATTATTGCCTTTGTCTTCCACCAAGACAATATGGGTTTTTTCTTTTTTTTTTTTTTTAATTTAATGAGAGCTTTGATTTTCCCTGGGAGACGAGGTCAACAGACTAGGGCACTTCCTGTCTGCAGCAATGCTGTGTGCTTATGCAGACATGAGTCTTCTGACAAACAACTGATTTATTTCAAAGAGGGGGTCATTACAATCATGGCATATAGCAAGACCACATTCTTTCCTACTTGTTTTGCTTAATCACTATGGATTACTCAAACATACTTGAAAAGAAGATGCATTTCAGCTGTGTGTGAAAACTGGTAATTCATCCAAAATCCCACACACATACTGAAAACAGAGGAGGAGGAGGCATGTTCTAGGTCAGCCTGTGATCGTGCACTGATGAAAACTGGGAGCAATCCTACCAAAAACAACCGAGCTATTAAAAGGTAAAAGATCTGGTCCTACAGGGTCCCAAGCACCTTGCCACCATGAACACAGGCCTCTACATTTCAGAAAAGATCGTTAAAGGGAACTATAATCAGGGCAATTTATGGCTTCCATATAGAAAAATCACGCTTCTGAATCTTACCAATGGAAGCGTCCATGCAATCCTCATGCAGTCCTACTGCACATATCTGGGACAAACTCAAGCACCCTGAAAGGAAGGTCAGATCGCTAGCAGCACGGGACAGAAGCACCTCCACTAACTACCCACAGCAGGAAACTCTAGAGACAGAAGTTTACAACAGCCAACAGACATACCAAGGTCAGAACCACCCAAAGAGTCTCAAGTTATGCAGAGCTGAGAACAAAGTTAAACGGGGCATGGTAGAAACTCGTCGTCTCTCCTTAAGAGAATTTAAAGGGCTCCCATGTTTCCACAGTATTTGTGCACTGCACAATTACTTTTCTATCCATCACAGCTACCCCATATAAATATTCTTCCACACTTGCCCCTTATTTTAAGGATGTGGAAGTGGCATAACAAACCACTGCACAAGGTTACAGAAACTTGCATTGGAAGATGAGGGATTGAGCCTTTCTTCCAACCTTCTAACCATTCCTTCCTTTACTGCGTTGGCTTGGCAACTCTCATGCTGTTCAACCAGAAGCTTAAGTCTTTTAGGATGGAGATATACAGTATCTGTTCCTCTCCCTCTCCATGAGACTGTACGAACTTCGTTTACAGCCACCTTGAGTGCATTTGCAAGCTACTTAATGGTTCACTTGTTTTTCTTATGTCAAAGAATGCAATTTAATAATTGTGTTTGTTGTATGTACAGAGACATGAAACAATCCTACATTCATAAAACTGAAGCTACTAAGTACTATATAGGCAATTTACAGACTAATTAAAAAAAAACCCACAGAAAATCTATTAGTGTGAAAAACCACAAACATAAATTTAAGAAAATGAAAAATGCTGCCTCGAAAGCAGTTATTAAACCTGTGAGAGTTATCCAGGAGACAGGTGAGGGAAATGAGTGCAAGAATTGCTATTGCAGAAGAGCAGGAAGAAATCTATCACTAAGTAATATTTATGTATCATTTCTAGATAGCAGGCTTTTTTCCGTTAGCTTATAGACAGACACAATGAAAGTCACCATTGCAGGAAACAGGCAACTTCGCATTTCAAGATTATAAAGCGACCTGAATTTAATCTAGAAATATCAGGATACATTAAAAAAAAAAAAAGGCAAAAGCACCCAAACAAGATTATAAATCTAAATTCCAGGCATGGAAACTCCCTTGTAGGGATACGGAAAAATACCCCATGGCAGAACAATCACATTCTTATGCTACCAGAAGAAAAACACTAAAAAATGCCAAGTACATTTCGGCTACATTTTAACTTACTAAACTCGTCTTCCTGGTCCCTGAAGAACACTTATCTAGCGTTCTTCCATTTCATATCAGAAAATCTCAGATTGGACTTGGTGCCTTCCCTGCAACAACACTGCACAGCTACACAGAGCAGATACCATGTATTTCACAGGCTGAAACAGCAGCCACAGTTGCTTCTTTGCCCAAAACTCTGCAACGAGTTAGTGAATAAGAACAGCCTGGAAACAATCTTCTATAGCTAGAGAATAGTGTCATGTTCCCTCAGCCAACCCAAATGAAAAAAAATAAAGCAAGTTTGGTCATTACCATGTAATGGGTAACGACTGAGCAAGCACCCAAATTTAAAAATGAGAAAAAAACATTCCATACATTATCCCAGAGTCACAGTCAATATTAACAGGAACTGATGGATACTCTTCAACAGGCCTGAAGAAACTTAACTGTAGCCATTTTCTCCCTGCACTGCTCACATTTGCCATTTCCCATTCGTTACATCACAGTTTAGAAAGCAATATATGAATTTCTACCTCTAATGATCCTCTAAGTAAAGAAACATTATTCACAAACATTAAAGAAATCCAGCCTTCATCTGACCTCATGCATCTTACCATATCTGAGAAAATAGATACAGCTGAAGTGCTCCACAAAAGGAAATTCTCAAGAGTCTTTTTGCTATGACATTGATCTGAGCTGATGGTCTTCACAAACACAGGGACAACACAACCTCCTTCTTCAGAGCATGACATGCTAAATAACCAGCACAGTAATCCAGCTGAAGCGAGACCTGGCTTGCAAACAAGGAACCAACACTAAGAATAGCAAAACCAAAACACCCTGAGCAACTTCAAGTTTACAAGCAAACAACATATGCATTAAGAAGTGGTATATGCTACTGGAAAAAAAAATTGCTGCCCAACACAAAGCCTAGGGCAGCTTCTTGAGGTACAGTGCTTCACACGCATAGCCCTGTTCACAATACCTATTCCAACATGATCGCAAGGATGCACACCTGCTGCTTGTTGTACCTCTCACTTTTGACACACGATGGGAGACAGCAGAGATAAATCCAGCAAAAGCAGAGAGCAATAGGCTGTTTGTACCAAGAGACATGTGACAGGACGTAATTGGGTGGGGAAAAAAGAAATCCACAAAAATCCCACCCTCAAGCATTCAATTACTGTGCCAGTGAATGCAATTAATACCTCCAAGATAGCTGGAACTTGCAGTCCTTCTCAAACAACTACATAAGGCATAAGAACATGATAGGCTGTTCAGGTTCCCTCAGCCACACGCAGAAGAATTAAAGGTAAGTGTCCAGTTTCCTCCGCTGATAAACCCAGAAATAATGTGGTCAACAAACAGCTACCCACAACATCCCCCTCTCTAAACTGGAAATACAGATTTGACAGATGGACTCTGCAGTGGATGAGGAATAGGCTGGATAGTCAGATCTAGAGGATAGTGGTCAATGGCTCAATGCAGGATAAAGATCAGTGACGGGTCCGTAGAACGACCAGTACGATTTTAATATCTTCATCAATGACAGACAGTAGGATCAAGCGCAGGCTCAGCAGATTTGCAGACAACACCAAGCTGAGCAGTGAGGTACACACACCTGAGGGATAGGACGCCATCCAGAGGGACCTGGGCAAGCTTGAGAAACGGGCCCATGTAAATCCCATGCAGTTCAACAAGGTCAAGTACAGGGTCCTGAACATGGGTCAGAGCAACTTCCCTGTATCAATACAGGCTGGGGGATGA
>NW_010257316.1:0-7072 GCF_000690775.1 Eurypyga helias
CACCTGGAGTACTGCGTCCATCTGTAGCGTCCTCAACATAAGAAGGATATCCACCAGTTGTAGCGAGTCCAGAGGAGGCCACGAAGATGCTCAGAGGGCTGGAGCACCTCTGCTATGGGGACAGGCTGAGAGAGTTGGGCTTGTTCAGCCTGGAGAAGAGAAGGCTCCGGGGAGACCTTATAGCACCTTCCAGTACCTGAAGGGGCTACAAGGAAGCTGGGAGAGACTTTTCACAAGGGCCTGTAGTGACAGGACAAGGGGTAATGGGTACAAATTGAAAACAGGGAGGTTTAGATTAGATATCAGGAAGAAGTTCTTCCCGGAGAGGGTGGTGAGGCACTGGAACAGCTTCCCCAGAGAAGCTGTGGATGCCCCATCCCTGGAAGTGTTCAAGGCCAGGCTGGACGAGGCTTTGAGCAACCTGGTCTAGTGGAAGGTGTCCCTGCCCATGGCAGGGGGGTTGGAACTAGATGGTCTTTAAGGTCCCTTCCAACCCAAACCATTCTGTGATCCTATGATTCTATCTATTGTTACTTTCCATCTTTAGAATCCTGAAGTATCTTCTTGTGTGTGGGTGGGTTTTTTTTGTTTGTTTGTTTCTTTTTTAACTGTCCATGGTTCTACAGTCTGTTGTACCTTTAGGTGTTGTCTTGAAAAAATTACTAGGTAATGTCCAATTACAAAACATAAAATAAAAATAATAAAGAAAATCCATGTTTTGTATGGGTTCCTTTTGCAAAACAGACACATGAAAGATAATATTAGCTTTAGCCAGACTCAGTCATGGAGTAAATTTGCATATCAGCAACAGAGCTATTCCCATGATCATTCAATCCACTGATGCCAGAGCTTAGTGCAGCCTAGGTACCATGTCCCTGAGCCCTTACACATCATTTCTGCATGCTGTCTGCTCCTTCTACTTTCACAAACCATTGTGGAAGCCAAGTGAAACACTATTTTGAATGAATGAAAGTCCTGATATAAGGAACTATCACACTACATATTTCCACAAAGATAGTTCTAGAGTGCACCTACCCTACTAACAGCTCCCTGCATCTCCCAAGCCACAGAGAGAGGTAGTTGAACTTTCAGTGTCTTCATTATCTTCTTCAATCCCAGGTTCACAACAAGCGCCTTCCATTCTTTTTTTTTTCCCAGTCTGGAGCATCTAAAATGAAAACCTACTCCATATTATTACTTTCCAGATTTAAAGAGTTAATGTTTTTCCCCCAGGGTATGTGTCCTTGCAATGTAAGTTCTCAAGGTGGAATAAATGATGGTTGCTGAAAATTACAGGAAGATGCCAAGTAGATTTCCAGACCCTTTATTCTCATTGTTGCATGGATAAAACTCTGCTGCTAGGTGAAAAGATTCACTTAGGAAAATCATTTCATAATGCTTTGGATAATGGTAACATGATATGTAGCTGACTTTAAAGGTCACACTTATGATTATAAAGAAAGAATAACAAAAATGCCCATGTGGACAGCTATTTTAACAAAAATGTCTCTATAATGAAACCGACTTAGAGAAGTGAGATACAGTGATCGGGATGAAAGTTTCAAGTCTCATTGTAATCAAAGGGCATAAAAATTCCAGATCAAGTTAAAGTGAATTTTCCTTCAGTCATGGCTAGATAAATAAATTGGGTGTTTATCACCTACCTAGTGATACTGCTGTCCTGAGAGGTATCAGTATGGACTAGTGTCTTACAAAAGGTACAAACAATGTGCTGATTACAAACAAGAAAGGTCAGGGGAACATCATTTCCCCACAAACATGAGATCAGGAAGTCCAAATTTCCCATTGTCCCCTAACAGGAAAAAAAAAAAAAAGAAGAAGAGGTTATTATAGCTACAGGAAAGCAGTATATTTTGTGGAGGGAGGTTATTAGGACACTTTATATATGCTGTATTTCTGTCTTCTTCTGTTTAAAGTGTGGTTTTTTTTTCACTAAGGATATGGATTGAGCAGTTCTGGTTTGAGTCACCACACTCTTTTCTCTCTTTATCATGGAACAATTTATTCACTGTTACCATGGAAATGATTTCATCTTTGCAATAGTAGGACTCCAGCCCTGCAGTCTTGGTTTTGTCAATATAGTGTCCAACCCCTAACATCCCTACTTTATTGATGTTACTGTTAGACGAGACTGTTTACGTATGTCAAGAATAAAAATCTTTAGGACCGTTTAGCCAAGGAAGGATGCTAGGACTCCTGCATTACGTAGACGTATTCTGCAAACGAAAGACATGCAGTTGTGGCCCTCACTATTGTGGAGTAAGTAAAGTTCCTTCCCCCTCCTCCCAGGGCCCTGTCTTGTGAGCAGTTCTGTCTCTCTTGGAACATGTAATGGACAGACACTGGTGTAGCACAAGTTTTCCCATTTCTTTTTTTTTTTTTTCCCAGTCTCACAGATTTTTCATACTTCTCTGATAGTCTTTTGGGAGAAAATAAACGGGGCATTCCTAAAAGTTCGTATGCTCTCCACCTCTGTTACTGGCAGATTTGCCAGTGCAAAGACATGCTCTAAGTCTCCTTTCAGCCGAAATAGGGTTTTGTTGTGTTTCATAAGGTAGATGAAGGGGCAGACAAAACACTCTCAGACCAGCTGATGGAGAGCAGAAGCAGCATACATACACAAACACAAATAATACAACCTGCTCTGGCAGGGGGGTTGGACTAGATGATCTCTGAAGGTCCCTTCCAAACCCTTCCACTCTGTGATTCTGTAATCAGCCATTTAAGATTTGCTATGCTTCAGCTGTGACTCCTTTGCAAAACACCAGCTTCAGCCGCTGTACTTGTGGAGAATAACAAATTAATTTCTGCCCTCGACGTTCAACAGCAGATTTAAAGTTTGTTCCAGAGCTGGTGAAAAGTGATTTAAAGTTCCGTCTTTTTTTGTTTGTTTGCAAGGATTGCATGTCCTGCAGAAAATTACGAGATTTCTCTTTAAAGCATAATAAACTTCAAGCATTTTGATGAAAATGTTCTGCTTTGTCTTTGACTGTGATTCATACAGAAGTTTCCTGGGTGTCTCATCCAACACAAGGCAGCAGTGTGGAGCAGAGCAGTCTCATCAGCTGTAGTGCCCTTACTTCATTTTAAGTCACATCTCAAAACTGACTCAGCACTCCTTTAAGTTTCTGGTCTGTCTTTTTCAACCTTCTGGTATGTTTTGTTCAAAACACAACTGTTGGATAAAGCACATCCACCTTTCATTAAAAATCCCCTCATTTCCTATCTTTCTGAACACAGAGGCACAGGACAAGATGAAATGGCTTCAAGTTCAGATTGACTATTAGGAAAAATTTCTTCACCAAAAGGGTTGTCAGGCATTGGAACAGGCTGCCCAGGGAAGTGGTTGAGTCACCACCCCTGGAAGTATTTAAAAGATGTGTAGATGTGGTGCTTAGGGACATGGTTTAGTGGTGGAGTTGACAGTGTTAGGTTAATGGTTGAACCTGATGATCTGAAAGGTCTTTTCCAACCTAAACAATTTAATGAATCTAAAAGTTTCTTGTTAGAGCAGCCTTTACAGGGAGGGATAAATTACCTCATTGATTGAAGACAAAATTAGCAAGGCAGAGCTGATGAGTGTGATTGAATGTGCCTTTTTAATATTTTGGGGCTCTCTGTACGTGTCATGTCATAATATTACATTAAATTTTCAAATGTCTTGTTGCCTACTATGGCAAAAAATAGATAGTGAGAAAAGAGGGAAAACCATCAAAGACAAGAAATGTCTGGACAAAAAGACTATCTGTTCCAAGATGCGTATTTTGGTTATGTCATACCCCTTTTATTCAGGCTTTGTGATAAGTGACTGGTGGAACACAGTGTGGTGGTGTGCTGGGTTCTGGTTTGGCTGCCTCTGCCACTGGCAATGACTGGGAGATGACAAATGGAACTGATAGCCCTAGTGGTAAAAACAGTGACCTTGATGCTTTCTGTTGTATTTTCACCTGCTTAAAACTTTGCAGTCTATTAATGGTTTGGGTGGAAGTTTTCCACACTGTCTTTCTGCTTCTTTATGACTTTTTCCTCCTTTTAAGTTTCACCTAACATAGTCTAGCTATTTCTGATGGAGAAGCTTCCTGTTTGGCTCCTAATGAGCCACAAAACAAAATTGTGAGGAGTGGCTGACACACCAGATGAGCATCCTGCCTTTCGAGGGACTTGGACAGTCTGGAGAAATGGGCTGATGAAGTTCTATAAAAAGAAATGCAAAGCCCTGCATCTGGGAAGGAGTAACACCAGGCACCCCAGGACAGGCTGAGGGCTGACTGGCTGGGAAGCAGTTCTTGCAGAGAAGAAACTAGAGGTCTTGGCAGACAACAAGCTGACCATGAGCCAGTAAAGTGTCCCCGCATGAAAGCTGGTCAACAGCATCCTTGGCTGCTTTAGGTGGTGCGTTGCCAGCAGGTGGAGGGAGGTGATCCTTCTCTGTTCTGCACTGACGGGATCCATCTGGAGTGCCAGGTCTTGGCCTGGTCTCCCCAGTATGAGAAACATGGACTTACTGAAGCGAGTCTAAAAAAAAAAAGGCCACTAAGATGATTAAGGGAGTATCTCACATACAAGAATAGGCTGAGAAGCTGGGCCTATCCAGCTGGAAAAAGGGAAGGCTCAGCATAAATCTTATCCAGATGTATACATATCTAATGAGAGGCGGGGAAAAAGAGAGGGTCAAACTATTCTTACTAGAGCCCACTGACAGGACCAGAAACCAACAAACACAAAACTGAAACATGAAACTTTATCTGAATACATTAAAAACACATTTACTGTAAGAGATGTTGTGGAGTCTACATTCAAGAAGTTATTAAAAACCCAACTGGACGTAATTCTGGACAAACTGCTCTAACTGATCCTGCTTGAGCACAGGGTTTGAACAAGATGATTTTGAGATGCCCCTTCCAACCCCACTGAGTCTGTGATAGGGTGAATAAATAAATCTTGCCACTCCTTAATAAATAATTTCTAGCTTTTGAGCAGAAATTTTAAATACCTTTAAAGAAGGAGTCAGCAACTGCTGTCAGCTGCCTTCCTGTTTTCATCAGAAACTTCCTCAAGTCACAACACATTGAAGTTGCCAGGGATCAATAGAGCCTGGCTGGAATGTGGTTAACAGGCAAGTCCTGCAGGTACCTCCTGTAAAAAGCACATGCCATCTCTGGGCTGCAAGCACCGCGCGTGACTTAGCCTACGTTTGCTGCTTGGGGCACTGTGGTGAAAAGCTCGGACACAGAAAACAAGCCTTCTTCAGGCTTTCTAGGCTCTAACTGCCAGTGCCCTGGGTGGGAGTAAGAGTAAGAAGCCTACCTTGACTACAGCAAAGGGGTATACCCCTCACAGGGAAGAGATTGCAAGAGCCAAAGAATGAAGTGGGAAAAAATCCAGTGAAAAGGCATGGAAAAGAGTAAGAAGGCCTATGGGGTGGGGAGAGGGAGATTGGGGCCATGGAACAGACTGCGCCCAAATGCAGATGTAGAGGGACATCAATGTACAATGTCACAGAAATCCTGAGCTACAGCATTTTGTGAGCTTAATGTGATTTAGCGACTAGTTACTTTAACACAATGTTTTGAAGCTACTGCACATCTTCCTGCCCACCCCCAATACACAGACTTATGCATGTGAATTTTCCCCACCAGGCTCATCTGATGAACCCTCTTAAGATGCTCTGAAAACCCCAGTCAATATATAAAGTGCTATAAAATTCTCTAGAGTGTCCCCATTCATCTCCTCTTCCTTACTTCATGGAAGTACTTAGTCTTTATATAATATTCAGACCTGATTACAGGGTGCAAGACTGTGTTTTTTCTGTCTAAAGAACTAGTTATGAAAGAAGGCTAGGTTTGGGTTTTCTGCTTTTATGCACAGCAAACGTGCAATTTTGTTACCGGTAGCAACAACCAGCTCAGAAAATGACTAGGCTTTTAAATGCCTGAGTTTGGGGGGAAAAAAATCCATCAACAGGAAGGTGTGGGCTGTTTCTGGGGTTATAGAGATTGCACTAGGAGGAATTTGGGGAAGAGACAGAGTGAGTGAGACTCCTACACTAGTTTCCATGTGGACTTTGGTAAGTCAGAGGAATTCCTCCAAATTTATGAAATCTGCAAAATTTTAATTGAGTGTAAAATTTGGCCCTTGTTTTTCAGGGCTAGAGTCGGATTTTATTAAACTAACTAATAACTCTTTCTGCAGTTTTGAAAGGTTAATTATATTGTTTAGCAATATTTTAATTTATTCTAATTTGTCTCATCTGGATTCGTTTGCCTAATAGTTTTGCATATCTTTACATTCATTACAGTCCATTAAGGTAAAACCTTTTAACAAGTACTGATCTGTGGCCACTTTCACCACTTTCCACTTGAATCTCATTCTTTTCCAAATGTCACACTCTTTAAGAGTCTGGTCATGAAATGTTACCTTTCTGTGAAACCAGTCACCATATTCAAGACTTCAGGTCTGACACAAAATGACAAATTATACAGAAGTCTTGTCCCTTTCAGGAGTTATCTCAGGGAGAACTTAAAGGGTCAGGGTTTTTTTCTTAAAATTACAGTTTTCCCACAAGTTTTTAGCACTATGCCTCTCACAAAAGCTAGTGTATCTACTGAGCTTCGTTTTCATCTAAGATTATTTAACATGACCAAATAATGGCCCAGAAAGAATGCAAAGGCATTTCTTGTGCTTTGGTGGAGCACCCCACTCTTGCACTGTGCAGAGAAGACCCACCAGTCTCACCAGTGCTCATTAGTGACTCGTGATAATGAAGAGTGTATACAACAGTTGAAAAGACTGTCTGAGATGCTTATGTAGGGGACATACTCAACCATGTAAGCTTGGACTGTTTTCCATTAACTTTCATAAATCCTGTAAGAACAAGTCAAATATTTTAATTCATTATTTGTTATTTGAACTATGGTACCACCTGCTTCCTCGAGTGTGCTTGTGCTCTGCAAATATACAGTAAAAAGACATTCCTTGCCTTTAGGGCCTTCTAAGGGCCTTTGAGAGTCTATGGGTAAAAATTCAGGGAAAATCCAACAAGAAAGATATC
>NW_010257317.1:0-21044 GCF_000690775.1 Eurypyga helias
CTATGATTCTATGATTCTGTGTTGGCAGGGGGAAGAGGGAAATGTTAGTGTCAACAAGCTGTATACTCTTCGCCTTTAAAGAGTTGGGAAGGTAGGACTAAAAGCAGCCCAACAGCTTCCCATTTCTCCTTCATACTACTTCAGGATATCTTAATCTAACTTTACAGCACACATATAAGCCTAGAAGTGAAGTGACCCTAATTACTGTCGATGCTGATCTCTTGTAAAGCAGCAGCCGTGTTCTGGTGGCCCTTTCCTGAACATGCTTCAGCCTATCAGTTTCCTTCCTGAGCTGTGATGTCTGTGCTGGGGCAGGTCCCAGCAGGAGTTAGAGCATTCCCAGTCAAGAGCCTCTCGCTCAGCCCTTGTAGCTGCTGTGTGATACTTGGAAGTCATAGGAAGTGACTGCCGAGCACAACCCTGGTCTTCATGATCACGAATTTCTAGGACAGAGTCCCAGTTATGTAAACCAACCTATATTTTTGGCTCCTGGACTGCATGCTGGCTGTAGTGAAATGCACATGAAAACGTTGGTGCATAAGCAGATGAGTACAAGCAAAATAGTTTATCAGTAAAAGTTAGATCAGTGTGGCTTCATCACTCACAAAAAGCAATGATTTAATAGTAAATACCTGTAGAGCTGTTGGGTGTTTGCCCAACATACATGCAAATTATGGCCTTGCTGTATTGTGGCTTAAGGTCTCCAGATATTGTATTAATCAGCATGGACTTTTAGTATTAGCACTTAATATTTGAAGTGCAAAAGTAATGTTTTTTTAAAGCAACCTTCATAAATATGTGGAAAATACTACTTTTAGTTCTTATCTTTCGAGTTATGTATACTTGGAAAGCTTTTCTAGGACTTGTTCTTCAAAGTTTACAGATGTAGGGCAAGATGCATTTATTTTTGAATGTTTTTTTTAAGGGCTGTGTGATACTATTTTACACAATTAAAACATGAACATGCCTGCAATCTCCTATGGGAAAAATGTGTTTGTCTAGGTAATAAACTAGTCTGTCAAGAGAGATGTAGATATTAAAACTGGAAAAGAATTGAGTAAACCTCTGGCAAGAAATGTGTTGAGCACTTTGCTCATCCTGGTTCCGAGTTCAGCACACAGCAGGGCAGGTACTGCCTGATTAGGAGAAGTGGAAAGAACTGTGTTTTGGAGTGTGTGTAATATTCTGTGCTTTTGAATATTTTTCTTTCAAATTCAAATCCCTTGGAAACATAACTTTGAAGTTAATTTGCAGGCTTTGCTCAAAGAAACCTTAGTTTATTTCCATCCTAGCATTTCAAAATAGCTTGGTGTCTGAATTTGACACTAGCCACAAGCCACTGTCCTGTGATACAGAATTGCTGGAAAATCTGGAAGCATTCGGGAAGAGCATCTCCAGACAGATGTTCTCTTGCACATTTTTATGATAGCGACTGTGTGGAGTTCATTAGTTTCTCTCTGCCTTGCTAGTAAATAAGGTTTTTTTTGAAAAATGCCAGCACTTCTCTTGGAAAGCTTTCCTGTCCTCCCTCAAACTGTGCCTGATTTGTGTGGTCTTGTCGTTGTGTTTTGTTGTCTCCTGTAGCATCCTTCCTACTACCTTGCTCCTAGCAGATGTATTTTTCTCCTGAGCATGCTGCTGTAGCTCTTGCTTTGTCCTGAGGTTGCTCCAAAAACTACGTAGCCTCTCTTAACTCTGTTAGGGAAGGAAATGAAACAATAGTTCTGGATGTTTTATGTTTTTCCTCTGATCCCTGTGGTAATACAGGTTATTGTCTGATGAGGAACACTCAGTATAACTGGCCTCTCTTCCTTCTATTTGGGTCAGGATTTTGGGGGGTTTGGACTTTTTTTTTTTTTTTCTTTTGAGGGTTTTTTGAAACTGGATTTTTACTTATACAGACAAGGCTTTCTTTTTGTGTTCTGCTTCAGGAGTTGTGCACGCAGCCCTATGGAAAGCATTATGAGCAGAGTGAAAGAAATAGGTGAGACGTTCTGTCGCAGCTACACTCAGTCAACAGATGAACAGCCAGGATCTCACATAGGTACGGACCTGAACTGCACGGGCTGTTCCTGACAAGGGCAGCTGAAATGGGTATGTGCGCTGAGAGGGTGGAGCTGTTTGTAACCCAGAATGTGTCCAACCAGAAAACTGTTGCTGTCGAACAGAACACTGTAAAGAACTCCACAAACTGTATTACAGAGTAAAACCAAGCTTGCGGTTCAGAATGGGGTAACCAAGAGAACATTGAAACTTATAGCGGCTCTTTAAGAAAAATTGTGAACTTGCGTTCTTCTTAGACTGAAAAATTAAAGGAAACTGCATACAAATAGGAGAACTATTATTGCAACTGTCTGCAAAACTGCATCTTTAGAAATATTAAAATACATAATCCTTTCAAACGCTTATAGAATGTCCTGCTGTTCTGAATATACTTGTTTGATTTGCAAAGTCTGTACGTACTCTCATGTGCTCCTTTCTTAAAGAAGAACAAGTGTGGGTCAACTTAAGACCATTTGTGCAAAGAGCATTGGGCTTCATCTCTGTTGGTTTCAATTTCAGATTTTGCTGTAAACAGATTAAAACTGGCAGAGATCTTGTACTATAAAATCTTGGAGACTATAATGGTGCAAGAAACACGAAGACTGCATGGGAAGGATCTGACTGTAAGTAAAGAACTGGCAAAAGAGGAGAACGCTGTGTAACCCTCTCTGGGGGGGTTATCTTTAGATGGTTCCAGAACAGAATAGTCTGCAGTAAAGCAGTCTGTGTATATCATCCCTGTTAAAAAAGGGGGAATACGTGGGAGGTACATAATGTAGTTTTTACTGCTATTAAAAATGGTATAATTCTGACATAACTAACCATCTTAATCATGTTGCCTTATAGAATCATGACTTTATGGACAGCAACTTTTATTCTCTATCCAATTAACAATATCAGTACCTCATGTTAGACAGCAGTGCATCGGCCCTGCTTTATGATTCACAGTAAGGGCGCCAGGTCAGACTTCTGTTTTCCAAACCTCAGATCACTGATGTTTTCTGTCATCTCCTTAGGCTCTCTTGGAACAAGATGTCTTTCACCGCTCTCTCATGGCCTGCTGCTTGGAGATCGTGCTCTTCGCATATAGCTCACCTCGTACCTTTCCCTGGATCATTGAAGTTCTTGACCTCAGGCCGTTCTATTTCTATAAGGTAAATAAATACTGTCTCAGGACTGGATCCATATTAAAAATGATATTTTGCTGGACTGACAGACTTACAGGATGCTGCTCTTCCTTCGTAGGTAATCAGGTAGTAGATGGACTTACGTTAATGGTTGGACTTAATGATCTGAAAGGTCTTTTCCAACCTCTAAGATTCCACAGCTCTCTTCTGAAGTGTAATATGCCTATTCTGCATTCTGACTGTTCTTAAATATATTACCTGGAATGTGTAGCGATGGAGTTGAAGCTGAAAATTCAAGCAAGAAAATCATTCTGTAAATGGTACTTAACTGTAACGTGGTGTTGATCAACTTCTAGTTCTTGATATGTATACACTTTCAGTATACTAAAGCATTCAAGCATATATTTTGATGATATTCACATTTATTGACTGCAGGCTATAGTTCTGCTTATTAGTGATAAAATAGCAATAATATTCTTTGTTGCCTTTGGCTACTCCTACTTATCACAGGCTTCCTTTATTAAACTTTATTCTCTTTTTTTTTTGTTTATATAACAGAACATAATCTTTTTCCTGAGTGTTCTCTATTTTTGCTCTTTTTTTAACCTCATTCCCCTCTGTCCAATGTCACTTCTGTTTTGACCTGTTTGATCCTTTTATCATCTATCCATACGCCTCCTATTTTTACTAGATACGTAAGAGCTTACTGCAGTTAGTCCTGAGTAATTCAGAAGTGATTCTCTTTAGAGGTTAGCAACCAAAAGACTGAACCCTTTGGGAAAGCTGTATTATATTCTGTTCTCCCTTCTTTAATCCTCAGGCATAGGGCAGTAGTGAAACTGAAACAAATCTGTCCATGTTGCTGCAGCTGTTGGTAGCCTACATCAATACCAGACGCACTGGTGCAGATCTGACCTTGTGGAACGAATTTAGGATCACAGAATTGTTGAGGCTGGAAAAGATCATCACATCCAACCATTAACCTAACTCTGCCAAGCCCACCACTAGCCATGTCCCCAAGTGCCACCTCCACATGTCTCTTAAATCCCTCTGGGGATGGTGACTCCACCATCTCCCTGGGCCCAGTAACCCTTCTAGTGTAGAAGTTTTCCCTAAAAGCCAATCTAAACCTTCTGTGGCACAACTGGAGACTTGTCTCTTGGGAGAAGAGGCCAACACCACTCCCCGCACTCTCCTTTCAAGTAGTTGTAGAGGGCGAGAAAGCCTCCCCTGAGCCTTCTCCTCTCCAAGCTGAACACACCCAGCTCCCTCAGCCCCTCCTCACAGCACTTGGGCTCCAGACCCTTCCCCAGCTCCATTCCCTTCTCTAGACAAACTCCAGCACCTAAAACATATGTCTGATTTGAATTTTCTTCACTATTCGGTGTACGTTCTTGCAGCCCACTCTTACTTGGAAGCAAATTGGCATCACAGAGGCTTTTCACGAGAGCCAATATTTATTAGTCAACTTGTGCTGTCCGTAACTTTCTTCTCTGGGTGCTTGGTTTCTGTAGTGTAAATAAGTAAATGCATCACTAAGTCCTCCAGGGAAGTTTTATGGCATTTCCATCTCTGGGGCTTTAGAAAACCAGGCTGAATGTTCCTCTGTCAGAAATTACATAAATAAAGTGGATCTTGCATTGGATGTAGGGGTGAAGTAGGGGCCTTTTCAACTCTCTTCATCCTCGATTTGTACATTGAAGAGTTCTAACCTTTTCTTAAATTACTAACTTTAAAACAGTGGTTTTCAGCCCTTTCATCATGTGCCTCTTGTTTGAAAGGAAGGAAAGCTTAAATGCTGGGGTTCTCATCTACCCAGCCGAAGCACATACACCTGTTTATATCCTCCTGGGGGTGCTGCACATGGTGGGCGAGTGCGGCATGCGCTTAGTGCTTTCGTTCTGGACATGCTTAGTGGTGAGAGAGGGCCTTTAGAAAAAACCCTGGGAGTGGGTTGTTATGCGTTGATGGGACATCTGCTGTGCATTTCCAACTCCTGGCTTGCCTTTGTGAAAAGGGATCAGAAGAGGGTTAGGGAAGATTAGGATGCAAGGAGAAGGCTGGAGCATTCTACGTTGAAGAGAAATTTCAAACAGGATCCTGAAATGAATAGTGATTTGATAGTGTTAAGCGTGAGCAGTAGGACTTTGCTTTTGTGTGTGTGCCTTGTTACCATTAGGTAATCGAAGTACTGATTCGGTCTGAGGAGGGACTTTCCAGAGACATGGTGAAGCACCTCAACAGCATTGAGGAACAAATTCTGGAGAGACTCGCCTGGACTCGGGACTCGGCCCTGTGGGATGCCCTCCAGGCCTCAGGAAACAAGGTCCCAACCTGTGAAGAAGTATGTTAACCTGTTTTTCTTCTATTAGGAAATTCATGTTCTTTTTCTAACTGTACAGAAAACTGTTCAAATGAGACAATTGCTGCAGAAGAATGCAATCTATTAATAGATTGGCACAAATAAGAGAAAGCTCTTTGTTATCTGACACTGACATTTCTTATTTCTCAGGTAATATTTCCCAGTAACTTTGAAGCAAGCAATGGAGTAAGTGGGCTTGGGCATTTGCCTATGATGCCAATTTCTCCCATAATTCATCCTCGAGTAAAAGAGGTTCGGACAGATCTTGGCGGGAGTTTAAGACGGGGTATGTTCAAGGTTTCTGATATGATTTGAATGTGTGAATTGGGGGAGAGCGGTTTAGACTTGATAATTGCAAAACCCAAACTTGAGTCAGAATTAAGCATCCAGAATTGTGTGAAGGCTCTAATTTGATCAAGTGAAAGTCTAGATGCATCCAGCCAAACCATTGCTGTGTCTTACTGGCAGCAGATGGTGGTGGTAATGCTTCACTTCTGAACTGGAGCAGGTTTTGCTGCTGCTTTGATGCAAGGGCTACCCTGCTTGCAGGTAGGTTGTCATCTGATGGCTTACTGTTCTTTGTTCAGATTTTCCCAGGTTGGTTATTGTTCTCGGTGAGTTTGCTGGATTTTAGGTGATTTTTTTAAAATGGAATGATAGAGCTGCATTGATTCCTCCTTCCTAGGGACATTTTTTTGCAAGGGGAGGACAATACTTTGTCCACAGTGTTCTTTCCTCTGAAGAACTGCCTTGCTCTTTTCAGGTTCTAGGGTTATCACACTGAACTGTCTCTTGACGGGCTGAAGAGGCAGCAGCAGCACTGCCATTGCTTTTTTGTACTTCCCTAGTTAGGAATTGCTGCTTTCATTGTATCCCCAACAACATTCCGTAGTTCCTTGCTGGTGCGCTATTGACTGATTGCTGTTGCGATGTTGTCTCCTGTGTTTTTCTGGCAAATTTCATTACAAGACTGTTTGTCTTTTGTTTACATGCTCATTAGGAAAGGTGTGGGAGCAGTTGCTGTAGGTGTTTGGAAGTGGTGTCTGTGTATGGATAGGGCTGTGTGAGACTCTGTCTTGTGTATGAGAATCTCCCAACTTCAGATGGAAAATGGCAGGGATTGAAATGTTTATTTGCCCCTGGCAGCAAGAAAACCATCCTGGCAGGGTTAAAAGTCAGGTCTGCAGTCACTCGTACCTGGCGAGTTACTCAGAAGGCTTCTGCTTGGTGGGGAATAGGAAGCTGCTGTCACGGGTACCCTCAAGCGGCTAGCAGACGAGCAGAAAGGCAAAAAGCCAGAGGAACAGAAGCCTGTAAAGTACTATTGTGTGCTTCAGTCTTACTACTGAAGAAAGTGTTTGAAAGCAACAGAATAAACCTTGAGGGGAACTGGGGTGAGGGCTTCTGACTGGGGTTAGTTTAGAGAGAGTCTAAAAGCCAGAACATACAGAAGTCAGCGTATTTAGGGAATGTGATCAGTGTTCCTGCAGAGGGATGTGTTCAGAGGAACGGGACTTGCAAATGTTAACCTGCTAAGCAGACGGGAGTAAGTATCTGTAATCCTGTGTGTTCCTCAGTCTCTGCAAATGAGCTTGGTCACTCTTGGCTTCCGTGTGATACCTGGTGCGTGTCTGGGATGTCAGAGTCACAGGAGACAGACTACAGCTCTTGTTCCTGTCACCTAGGAACAGTGAACTGGGAGATGAGTTCCTTACTAGAAGTGATTTTTTGTACTCTGGTTTTGTAGTTTGAAGGTTAGACTTTCCCCTCCTGTGGAGAAGTATTCCTGTTAAGTTACTTCTATTAAGGTTGCTTTTTCTCCTTTGCTCGCTAGACGTGCAGCCCTTGTCGCCCATCTCCGTTCACGAGCGCTACAGTTCTCCTACAGCTGGAAGTGCGAAGAGAAGGCTCTTCGGAGATGACAGCCCCAAAGAAATGCAGATGGAAAAAAAGTTAACTGAGGGAACCAAGGTGACAATTGCTCCAGCATCAAGCATTGCTACTGAAAGTGTATCTCCTGGCCAAACAGTACTGACCTTGACAAGAGCTACCGTTCCAGGGAAAACAGGGCAGAAGGTTACTATCCCACTGCACGGTACGGGCTCTTCCCACTTTTCTTCTCTACTAGATGTTTTGCTTGCTCTTAACATCTGCTTAGACTAACCATGCAACTGAACATGTATCACTCTTTCTTTTTTAAAAGAACATGTATCATTTTATCCAAAAAAAGGCAAACAAAAAAAAATCTTAAATACATACTGACACCTCTTTGCATGGAGACACCGATGTTTGACAAGCATCCTGAGGATTCCTCCTTGTGGAGGTCTTGCTTCTTCCATTTGCACCTCAGCACAGATTAGGTGATGCTTTGCTTCTCAGCTCCAGTAAGGATTTGCTACAGGTTGTCTTCACTTGGGTCCATTGCTGTCTTCAGCGGTTCTGGAATTTCTGGGTAACGTTAGCAAACTGGCGGGGGATTTTTGTTTTGTTGAAGTTGGGTCATGTTTGAGTATTTCTGAAAATGATACATGAGAAATGAGTATTACACCCTTTTTTAATGTAAAAACTGGGTGTTTACATAAAGTTGAAAAGGAAATAAATGTCCCCTTCTCATGGTGAGGGAGATTTTCAGCAAGAGAATTCAGCTACTGAGGAGACTAACGAGGGCTGCATACAACCTGCTGTCAGGCTTGTAGAAAAGAAAGGGAATGCCCCTTGCTCCCAAAAGGGTGGAACACTGACTGTGGAAACTGTGATTTCTTCTAAACCCTGTACTTTCAGATAGTTTTAGGAATGTTCCTTCACGTTCATGTCCTTTCTTTAAGCATTACTAGAAATGTGATTTCTGATAATTTCTGAAGACTTTGAGGGGCGAGGGGCTTTTTGGCATCCAGTACAGAAGGCTGAGATGTCTTCAGTATGAAAAGTTTGTGAATGAAGTTTGGATCTGCAGTTTAACTCTGCAGCACGAGGAGAGCAAACGGTTTATTTCTGGGTGTGTGTGTCGTCTCCAGGTATTGCAAATGAAGTGGGTGGGATCACACTGATACCCATTTCAGTGAATTTAGGTCAGCCGTGTAAAGTGGAGGCTCAGGCTCCCTGCCACCCTCAGGTGAATCAAGCACAAGAAGCACATCTGTCCTCAGCAAACAGACCAAAGAAAACGGGATCCTTGGCACTGTTTTACAGAAAGGTGAGTGTCTTTATTTGGAAGTCACGCTTTACTACCATTTGTGGGCATGCTGAAACGTGTCTCATTGGGCAGTTTTCGGTACCTTTCAGCCTTCACCTACCTCTCCTTTGGCATGAGCAGTTCATATATACCTGGGAGGAGAAGGGAAAGGGTCTTGTCCAGTGTTGCAGAGAATCTAATTTTCCCCCTTCTCCTCCACATGAGATATTTCTTCTTCTTCTTTTAATTAGCAGCTTCTATAACTTCCTAGCTAAGAAGTATCAGTAGTTTTTACTTCTCTAGTCTATCTTTACTGACTCCCACATTTGCAAGGGTTAGACGTATCAGAAACGAGACTATTCTCCTGTGTCTTGGTCATTCCAATCTACTGGTTCGGATCCTGCATCTGGAGATTCTCTTGCAGTTCTGAGGTCTGCCCAGTAGTGCTGATCGTGCTGGCGTGGGGCCTCAGAAAGCAGTGATGAATAACATCCTGTCTGAAGGTTTCTGGAAAAAAGGAACTTCTTGAAATAATGATTTAAGGGGTCAGTTAAGAACTAGGTATGCTTCAGACAAACTTCAGATTACCTGTTTCTAGTTGTTTCATTTCCAGTGTGGAGTGTGTGAGGGGTCTTTGGAGGAGCCAGGCGTAACTGGCCTAAGTGAATCTCTCAAAAATATTAGATGATTTTTTTTTTCTACTATTTTCTTGCTAGAAAGTTATTTTCAGAGGTTTTTCCCCTTTTTGCTTATTTGTATTGTAAACCTAGAGAATTCTGCACTGAACAATCTTTAAGGTAAATCTTAATACAGAAACTAATTCCTGGAAACACTTGTAAGCCACATCCTGTCTGAACTATTGGTGCTTTATTTTGTATCGTGACAGTCTGTCTCTGCGAATGCATTAAGGGATTGGCCAGCTGCCAGGCCTGAACCGACTGCATTTTGGAATGAAGCCGGGGAACACTTCAGCCGTAGCTATGTGTTCAACAAACCATCTGGAAGGCAACATGTATTCCTCTTAATTATGAAAGGGAACTGAAATGTTCGCTTAAATTTGACTCTAAATTTTCCCCTTCTATTTAAAGTGATCATATTCAAAATGGTAGTTTTTCCCTACTTTGCTTTCTTGTTCCTGTTCAGTAGAGCAAGTGAAAATGAAAGTGTAACGAAAAATCACGCTGCCAGGAGCCAGTGTTCACAAAGGAGACAGAGGAGTCCTGTAAAAAAATAATAATATAACTTTATTGGAATAAAGGGAGAGTCCACGGGACATATTCCTGGGGGTCTCTCAACCTACAGAGGGACGCAGACCTCTTTTATCCTACTTTTCCCGGCCGCAAGAGACCCTCCTCATTTCCCCATTGGCTGAGGTACTCTGAGTGTACAGACTTCCCGATCCACCTGAGAATTTCAAGACAAAAACATTCTTTAGATTTCCAGATATTCAGGGAGTTAATACATTTAACACATTCCGCGGGGGGGTGTGTGTGTGTGTTAAGTTATTAAAATAATTTACATATTCAGGAGACCACGTAGTTTCGATATTTTTTCTTAAGTCTGCTTCACACAGGTTTCTTTTGTTCCTTGTCCTGAGCCTGGGTGCGCACAGGCTTCTTTTGTAAAGACATGAAACTAGTGTTCCTCTCAAAAGTAACTTTGTGCTTTCCAGCATAATGGATAGGCCTGATTACTATCCATGAAGCAAGAACTTCTGAAATAAATTGAAGAAGGCTAATGTTGCACTTGACAGTTATTTCAGGTTTTGAGACAGATTTTTGATAATGAAAAAGAAAAAAGAAACCCATCAGTTTGCTAATCTAAGACGATACTTAACCATAATTAAAGTATGTCCCTTAGTGCTTGATGGAAGCACTCCGTTACAGCGAGTGATCAGCTGTAGCAGCTGTAGTACGACTACAGCAGGTTTAGGTGGATTTCCTATAAGCATTAGAGATCCAGCATCTCGGCAGAGTTGATAACTTGCCTTTGGAGACATTGTCTTGGGCAGAGGGAGGAAATCTTGCAGAAACTACCTATTCCAATACAGAACAGCTCTACTCTGAGGACTCGTTTTTGGAGACTAGGTTAAGGTCATTTGGCTTGACACTTTACTGTGTCTCTTTTGTGCAGGTTTATCATCTGGCAAGTGTGCGCTTGCGTGATCTGTGCTTGAAACTGGATGTTTCCAATGACTTGCGCAGGAAGATATGGACATGCTTTGAATTCACCTTGGTTCATTGTGCTGATCTAATGAAGGACAGACATTTGGACCAGCTCCTCCTCTGTGCCTTCTACATCATGGCAAAGGTAATGGGTAGTTTTATAAAATTTGGGGAATTTTATGTCCATTGAAAAGGTAAATCATGTTGACAGTTTATAATTTAATTCCTTTATTCATGCCATGTTACTGGAGGGAGGGGAGAAGTCCGTCCAAGAAGGGGATGAAGTCCCAGTATATTTTTCCCTTGTTTTGCATAATATTCAAAGTTCCCATCAACCAGCCAGTTGGTTAAGAGAGGATTTTTCCTCTTCCTGAGCGCTTCATGATGAGCGCTGGTCTCGTTGACCAAAGGCCTCTTAGCTGTAGAAGATTCAGGGGTTGAGCTGGTTGCCTATTAGTCGTACTTCTTCATGTCTTACTAATTTGCCAGCACTGATTCAAGGCGTTACTAAGTCGGACTATGAAACTGGAGTACTGGCTTGACTCACAGTTGAGAGCTGATGGTTATGATAGCCATCGAGTTTGATTCAGGTGCAAATTCAGGCAGGTGAAACTCAAACACTGGGAATGGGTTACCTTTTCTTCTTGAGGAAGACAAATGAAGAGGTGCTCTTTCTGTGGAGGGAAGCGTGTTCAGACTGTGACTATCTGTCCTTGTAATAACTGTAGCATAGTTTAGGCTTTGCCATTGACACTGATAGCTGTAGAAAAGCAAAACCACTGAATAGTTAGCCTCTGCCTACTGTCATGCGTTTGTCAGTTGTTTCTTTTGGGGAGGAGGAAGGCAGAGAGTTTGGTGTTTGTTTGTGTTTTGGGGTGGTTTTGTTTATTTTAAATACAGGCTTCTGAGTGCTGCCTCCATTGCAGTGCAAGACCTGACAGTTTAGCCAGAGACCTTGACACGTTCTCTCCTGGCTCCAACTAAAAAATTGTTGCTCATCAGCTGTTAAAATTACAGATGCATGTCTGAAACAAGTCCTTTCATACTTCAAAATAGGTCATGTGTTACAGAAAGCTGAAATTGCATGTGTGTATATATACCTGCTTAGTGTCTGTTCAGGATTTCCTCACTTGCTGTTTAGAAAAGTTAAGGGGTCCAATTTTCAAATTTACAAATACTTTTTTGACTTAATATTTCTCTTCTTTAATTCGTAGTGTCACTAGAAGAAAAGTTGGTAAAAAAAATCATTCCTAAGCATCGTAATCATCAAAAGGCTTTACTAGCTAAGAAACAAGTGATGCCTGAACAAGAAAAATGCTTGTTTTTCCATTTTCTCATCACCAGAAATAAGTTTTAAAATTACGTATTTATGGTAGTACTCACACAAAAGCTGTGCAGAGGGAAGCTAATTGAATGGGCTAAACCTGAGCAGCCCCAGCCTTTTCTTTTCCAGGTAACGAAAGAGGAAAGAACGTTTCAGGACATAATGAAAAGTTACAGAAATCAGCCCCAAGCAAACAGCCATGTGAGTATACTATTGCTTTTCCTTTTTATAAATCCCAGGTGGAGGTGACTTTTCCAGTGTTTATGCTGATAAGGGGAAAGTCAAATCCTCTTTGGTGTTACATTCATTCTTGTTTAGATGGATTTCGTTTAGTCTTCTAACTTCCTTGTTTTTCTTGACAAGAGTGTTTTTCCCTGGTGTCCCATAGGTTTACAGGAGTGTCTTGTTGAGAAATATTTCTGCTGATGTCCTGCTGGGGAAAAATGCAAGCCAAGATGTGGAGATGGCAGAAGGTAGGTAGAGCAAAGCAATCTGCTCTTCTTAAAAACGTACTTGTGGGCTTTTAAAGAACTTAGCTGTCAAGTAATAACGAGAAGTGAAGTAAGTTTTACAGTTTTAAATGTACTAAAGAAAAATAAAAGTTGAAAAAGAAACCATAATGTCAGTAGCTCTCCTGTGTGTTAGATATGGAGAATATGCTTCCTATTTGGAAAAAATGTTTGTTTCCTAAAATTAGTTGCTTGAGATTGAAGTCTTTCCTTAGTGTGTTGGTGATGTTGTAGCTCTTGGACAGCCATACTGGTTAACAAAGAAAGATGAACAGTACCTGCAATATTATGATGCGTGTTTTTCTTAAACCTGAAGGCTTAAATAAGGAGAACTTGTTTCAGGGAAAAAAAGGTGACTCTAAGACCACCATTTTCTTATACTCAGGTTTCTTTTACATAGCTGATGTTTTCTTTTCTCTGAGTTAGAGGAGAAAGGGGTAAGAGTAGTACAGTGATGTGTCAGGAAACTGGGAGATCACAAGCCCATGTATGAACCCGTGAGCAGAGCACATCTGCAGCCAGGATGCACACAAATTTAGAAGACTCTTCCATATAGTCAATTCCCACTGTAATTAGGACTCACCTGCTTGAGAAGTATTAGAGCTGTGTTTTAAATGCCCTCTGGGGATTCCGCTGGGGTCCAGGGAAGTGCTGCTCTGTAGGTTCAGCATCCTGTCTGGCAGCTCCGCAGTTCTTGCCTGTTGGAGAGCATTTGAAGTGACACTGGGCTCCACTGTCTTGTCAGACAAATGTACAAAGTTCTTCAGTTGCTTTCCCTGCCAGACTTTTTCTTCAGTTAGTAGCCTCATACCTCCTTCATCTGGTGTTAACTCCCGCTCTTCTGACACCGCTTCCAGCAACATAAGATTGTGTTGTGACACAAGGCAGGCAGCTAAGGAGTAACGCTTACGGGAATCAGCTGAAGCTCTGATGTTTGTCTCCTAGGACACTGCTTACCAGAGGCTTTATTCGGTGGTGTCCCGTTCTGCTTGGCAGGAAGCAGGATGGAGGATGAAACACAGCAGGTTGTGTTCAGTAGCAGTGCAGCTTCATTAAGGGAGAGAGAACGTTAGCAGAGATGTGCTTGCTGTGTGGCTGCAGCTTTTCCCACTGAAGAGCTGTTCCTAATACACCTGAACAAATAGCGCCACGCTTTCCTTGCAGCAGACACGAGTTGAGCAGAGCTGTTCACTGTCAGCTGATCAGTAGAAACTCTCATGGAAGCTAAAAGCTGGGAGTTGTCAAACTGCTTGAAACTTCATTTTAAGAGCAGTGAATCCCCCAAAATAAGTACAGGAAAAGGTGTCAATTTTTTTTTTTGCTACAGCTATTTCCAAGTTTGGAATAAAGATTTGTGTTGGTGTTTTTACCCATAATCCACTGGCCTGCTAGCAGCAATTTGTAGCTCCTCCTAATGTTCATAACCACTTACAGCACACCCTGCTGCTATCACAAGCGCAGTTCTTTGTCATTAACTCATCAATTTATGGAAGAGTTCTTGCCAGTTGGGTAGTATAAGTTGGAATCTGAAGTGTGCAGTTTGCTGATACTCTGTCTCTGAAATCTGAAACACTCTCTTGTTGTTAGACTCATCTGGGAAAACCGGCAGTTCCTCGGGACGATCTGCAGCAGAGAACTCCGGTGAGCCGGGAGCAGAGGAGAGAGGAGATCTGATTAAATTTTACAATGCAGTCTACGTAGGAAGAGTAAAATCATTTGCACTGAAGTACGATATCACAAACCAGGATCATGTAGTAAGTATTTTTGAATTTTGCTCTGTCTAATAACTAGACACAGAGTAGCTTTTCCTGACAGTTAGCCGTGTGTCAGTAACTTCGTCGTGTTACTCGCTTTGTGTGGTTACAGGAGGCAGGTAGTGGTAGGTAATGATGCTATGAGGACTTCCTTTAACAGCCTTTCCAGAGGACAGATGCAGTTCAGTTTACAACCCTGGTTTCAGCTTCTTTGTACTGATGCGACGCACACCTACTCAGAGGCCTGTGGAGTGTCTGTGTAATGCATCTGGAAAATAGATTTGTGCTGTTGTTTGGTGGATACTTGATCTGTTCTTTAACTGTTACAGGATAAAGATCTTCTAAAGGAGACCCGGAAGTGTATTAATCTTTCCTTCTGTGAAGTTACTGCTCTTAAATACCTTCTGATTCAGCTGCTCTCCACATTTGTCCCCTCTTACAGATGGAAGCCCCTCCCTTGTCTCCATTCCCCAGCATTAAGCAACAGCCAGTGTCTCCTCGACGGATCTCTCAGCAGCACTCTGTTTACATTTCGCCTCACAAGAACGGTGCCTGCTTGACACCTCGAACTGCACTACTGTATAAATTTAGTGGCAGCCCTTCCAAGGTAACAAGCAAAAAGGTTGAAAAGGATCCGTTTGAGAGGGGGTTAATTAACCTCCTAATTAGGGTGTGTTCTAATGCAGTGAGGTTTCATTGTACTAGTCGGTCAGCGTGCGGTGAGGGTAGAACTCTGTAGAATCCATCACTCGCTCAGCAAAGCGGGTCAGAATAACTTTCTGTTCTCAGATAACTGAAAACCAGAGTTTGAAATGGACTTGCAGTAACTCACAATTTTTTACCTTGATCACAGAGTTTGAAGGACATCAACAATATGATAAAACAAGGTGAACACAGGAGTAAGAAACGAGCGATAACAATTGATAGTGACACTGAATCCCCTACGAAACGCCTCTGCCAGGAAAATGATGATGTTCTACTTAAACGTCTCCAGGATGTTGTCAGTGAAAGAGCAAATCATTAAACCTGCCGGTCTGCTGTGGGAACTAAAAGCTACGGAGTTGGATACAGCTGCTGTGCCCTTTATTTCTCGCTTTTGTGTACAGACAAGTGCCAGGTTTCTTTAATGCTGAACTTTTACCTGACTTCCACAGGAAGGGTAAAGGAAAGCAAGGGTAAAGTAGTAAACACCAGAGAGTGAGAGGTGGTGATGATCTTCACTCCCAAAGGCCACCCTATTTGAGCAGTTTCAGCAAAAGAGGGATCTGTAGAAAGCCACGCTGGGTGTTCCTAGGCCTAATTTGGAGCACTGCGAGTTGTGTGTCTAACTCGGCTTCTGGTAATAGTGGGTTTATGTTTGGCGTAAGAATTATAAGGAAATTAATGAACTAATTTGTTTCCTCAAGCCTCTGTTATTTGGGAAAGAAACTTTTTAAAGTGCCTTATTTTAAAAGAATGTGGAATTCTATGAATTATTTCACTGTGGAGACACTGGAGTGGAGAACAAGTGGATGATTTAGGCTCAGGAAGAGCTGAGCAGTTTGAGCTGTGTGATTGGTGCTGTGCTCCACCTCCTGTCAGAGCTTCAGTAAAAGTGTCTGCCCTGAGGGGGTCAGACAGCCTTTGCAGTAACAACAGCAGTAATCAACAAGTACAAGTAGGAGTGACTTCACTTGGATGCTGACGTCTGATAAAGCACTGAGATGCGGTTCAGGGAGTCTGAGTTATCTTTCTTGGGCTGAAAAACGGCTGAGGCTTTGGCCGTCCTGCTGCTGTTTAAATGCACAGATTCACCCAAGAAATTGCATCTCTGCTTTTTAATTTTTCCTGAAGATCTTAGCCTCTTGTGTAGTATCTACGCTGATGTAAGCCCATCAGATAAGGCATGTTTGTATATACGGGGGGCTTTACATGTATTAAAGGCTTGGATTCATTGGAAATGTGTCAATTCCAGCATCCGGTTCTTGTAACTAAGTTTTTAACACCCAGGGTAAAAGGCTAGGGTTTATTTTACCAAAATGGAGAGAAGTCAATGTTTATTCATTACTGTAAGTCAGTAGCTTGATCTTATTCCATAATTGCATTTAAGAGTAGAGCCATAGAGAAACTTCTCAGCACTGTATTTTTCAGTTTGTGTATATTAAACTGAAACAAAAAAAAAGAACTATTACATAGGACTTGTTTAAGGAGCTCTGTTTACTTGACTGTTTGGTTTGTTTAGCATATGCTGCAAGACCTGCTGTGCCACCGGTCCAGGGAAGAGCACCGCAGTGGTTCCAGGCAGTCTCAGCTAATGAACCTGACCAGCAGATGGAGGAAAAACGTGGTTAAAAGTGTATGTGTGCAGGGACCCTACTCAGCAGGGAGTAGGAACTCCATGATTTGGTTTTGAATCATTAACTAATTGTTTGGGATTTGTGTTCTTCTCTTTTTTTTTCTAACTGCCCAAAAATGGTGCTTATTTCTGAGAGCTGCAGTATGAGGAAATGGCCGTGCTGTTGAGTAGGTTTCATGTAAATTATTTTGTTCAGTTTCTTTAATTCAACTTTTAATATTTGTTTTCAGATCTTGAGATAAAAAGTACAAGAGAAACAACTTTCTGTCTTGATCTGCTCCTCAGTGCTGTTACAGCTGTGACCGTTCAGTGTATATACTCCAGACCCTAAAAGCCTCCTGTGCTGTGGGGAAGTGGGGAATCCTGCCTTAGCTTTCAGCAAAGTCTGCCTCGTTTGTGGGGAGAGCTGCAGCCTTTCGGGATAGGAAGCGTGCAGGCGTGAGCCTTGCAGCAAGAGCGTAGCTGATGGGTTTTAATTCAGCATCACGTGCATCTCCTCGTCTGTCTGCTCGCCACACTGTTACTGTACTCCCTGAAACTGTAGAAAACTGGTGCTAAAATCCTTATTAGTTCTCATTATGCGTGGTGTTAATTCATTAGAAAAATGAATGTACTACAGCTGGATGCAGGTCAGATTTTTTCACCTTTTCAGATGATAGAAAAAAGTATTTTGGGACTTGTTGAGCAGCTAAAGCAATAGCTTATATGAAAATTTTGTAACGGTTTCCAAGTGCCTTCACGTGTAAATATGTATTTTATAATAAACAAAGTATTTTAACCTGTGGCAGTGTGTTTCTGGTGGTCTTTTCTGTGGTAGCGTGTTAATGCCTCCTGTCTGCATTTTCTGTCCTCTCATGGGCTCTCCCTCAGATTCCCGTGGGATTTTTTCGGATGAAATTCATAGAATCACAGAATGGTTTGGGTTGGAAGGGCCCTTAAAGATCATCTAGTCCCACCCCCCCTGCCATGGCCAGGGCCACCTTCCACTAGACCAGGTTACTCCAAGCCTCATCCAGCCTGGCCTTGGACACTTCAGGGATGGGGCATCCACAGCTTCTCTGGGCAACCTGTCCCAGTGCCTCCCCACTCTCTCTGTGAAGAATTTCTTCCTGATACCTAATCTAAACCTCCCTGGTTTCAATTTGTACCCGTTAGCCCTTGTCCTGTCACTACAGGCCCTTGTAAAAAGTCCCCCCCAGCTTCCTTGTAGCCCCTTCAGGTACTGGAAGGCTGCAATAAGGTCTCCCCGGAGCCTTCTCTTCTCCAGGCTGAACAAGCCCAACTCTCTCAGCCTTTCATCATAGCAGAGGGGCTCCAGCCCTCTGAGCATCTTTGTGGCCTCCTCTGGACTCGCTCCAACCAGTCTATATCCTCCTGATGTTGGGGGCCCCACAGCTGGACGCAGCACTCCTCTTCCATGTGGTCTGAAGCTTCTCCCTGGGGTTTCGGTGCTGGTTGCAGCTCAGACGCGGTTCCTGGGAGAAGGAGCGGCACCTGTGGAGTAACCCGAGAGAATGAGGCAGGGATGGGGGACGCGCTCGCAGCGGGAGGAGTGACTCGGCACAGCTGAGCCGTCGGGACTCGCTGGGGGCTCCCAGTTCACAACCGGCCAGCACCCACAGGAGCTCTTCATCCCCCCAGACACACGAGTCTACCCAGAGCCGGCACCCGCTGGCGTGCTGGTTGTGTCGCTGCAGGTGAGTGTAAAGCCAGCGTGAACGCGGAGCTTTTCAGAAAGCTCTTGCGCCTCTGCTGGGGGGGGGGGAGAAAAAAGGAGGCCGATTTGTGCAGATATCAGTTTAGTGACTTTTGACACCAGAACTTTCATTTTCAGACTCTAAAATGGTAGTTACCAACCCAGAGGGATGTTGAGGGACGTAGCTGTGAAAATGGGGCTGGCTTTTCTCTGTAAACCTACTTTAGCAGAAAAAACTGCTGCTGAGGGAAAGCGTCACGGAGAGCCTGAAGCGAGAAATGAGGCTCTTGTATCCACGCTGCAAACTGCATCCGACCTGCTAGGACAGTGGTTTTCCCCAGGTCTAAACTGAAAACAACGCTGCCTGAAGCGGGTTCCAAGCTTCCATATCCACTTTGGTTGGCTTTGCAGGGAGCCCCAGGTGAAAGGCAGTTAACCCCGCGGAGGAGAATACCATAAATCTGCCAGCACTTTACAGACCCCTCCTATTAGGTTAATATTAGGTTGCCACATCCCAAGTGTTGTACTAAGATGTGGCCTTGAGAAAATGGGTGGTTACATGCAATTAAGCAGTGTGGGGAATTGAAACTGATTTTCTGTTTAGTTTCCTGTTGGGAAATACTCTTCTTACGTTCCCTGCCCTGTGACTCACAGCGGGTTTGCTTGTTATTTGGGACCTGAGAGGTAGTGAAAACAGAAACCAGGGACACAAAAGGAGGGAAGGGCTGGATCTCGGGCAAAAGAAACTGAATGTGTCTAAATCTGCCTCAAGGCCAAAGAAACGGAGCTTACAGTGATCTCCGAAGTTTACAACAAACACATCACTCATCACCCAAGTGGTAGTGCCTGAAAAACACGTCAGGTGAACGTGATGCCAAGCTCATAAAACTTTCCAACTTCCTTGAGTGGCCAGAAGTGTGTTCCAGGGCAGGGGAGGCCAGGGGGATTACACCTGCGGTTCCCAACCTGCCTGCAGCCAGGGTTTCCGCACTCATCCGGGCCAGAAAGCTGGGCTGGCATGGGGCCTGCCCTGGGTGGTTAACACGCCTGAGGAACGGGGAGCCCTTGGTTTCAGGGAGCCCAGCGCAGCCTGCGTGTGCGCCAGGTGCCGCCTCTCACCTGAGCGCAGTGAACTCCGGCTGCGGCAGCTTCACTGCAAGCGCCCTCTCTGCCTTCTCCGACGTGACAGCAGCGGTGGCTCCCAGCAACGGGGCATCAGCTCTGCGCCAGCTGGTCCCGAGGACTTCAGCTCGTTGCTGTGTGTATACAAGGCTCAGGCAGGTGTCAAGTCACAGATGGCCTTGCCGCGGGCTTTCCAGTTCCTCGGCAGTGCTACCTGCCGGCAGAAGGCCTGGAGCGCTGCTTCACGAGTCCAGCAAAACCAGGACAGTGCTACTGGAAACGTGTACGGTGAGAAAAGCATGATGGGCCCCTACAGAGGAATAATCCCTCTTCACCCTGATTCCTAACATGTGCCTTGCTTTGCGTTTGT
Organism: Eurypyga helias; assembly: GCF_000690775.1. Lineage (NCBI taxonomy): Eukaryota > Metazoa > Chordata > Aves > Eurypygiformes > Eurypygidae > Eurypyga > Eurypyga helias. The sequence continues at coordinate 19,980 of NW_010257317.1, forward strand.
CATCGCAGGGGTCCTGTTGGATCCATTTGGGGTTTCTGCACCAAGCTGCACACCTGGCGCCAAACCTGAGTCCCCGGTGCGTGTAGCAGCAGAGGGGCTGGGAGGGCGTTCAGGCTGCCTCCGTTGCATGCACGAAGTGCAAGGCTCAACAAACACTTTGTCCTCCCTCACCCTTTTCCATGCGGTCTGTTTGGTTACCAGGGACTTGGTGCTCCTCAGACCAACGCCTTGCCTAGTGTAGCATTTTCTTTCTCTTCCTCCTGCTGAGAGTGAAACTGGTAACCCTTCACCCTGTTGCTATGCCACGTGTCCGTCTGGTGTTGTCACATCAGCAGTATTTGCATCGATCCAGTACGGATGGTCTCCCCTTCCAGACTATTCCTTCCTTGCTGCTTTTAGGCCATGAATGCAACAAGATCCCTCTAATTTTTTTTGGATGAGCACTTTAGGTGTTTTGGGCCTGTGGATAAGATACATGTCCTTCAACTCCTTCCCCTGCTCAAAAAGCTCTTGAGGTGCAGTCTGGGTCTTGAGCTATAGAGGGCTGGTTTTGACACCGTAGAGGTATGGAATGGACAGGTGATGAATTATTCCTTAAAAAACCAAGCACTAGTGACGTCTGGGTGTCACCTGTGTAGAAGAGGGGAAACGGATGGCGTGTGAGGCTGTTTTATACGGTTCTTTTCCTTAACAGATCTGGCCTGGTCTTGTTTCCTAAGATTCCTTCCAAGAAGAGGGTGGGTCTAGCTCCCAGCTAGTCATCAGTTTCATTTCTGATGGCGAGGGCAAAGTGCTGATGGAAATCTCAGAAAGACCCAGAAAGGAGGGAGAGAGCAGCCAAATGAAAAACAGCTGGCAAAGATTAAGCGCAATTTCCTAACAAAAGCTGATAGTGAGCAATCAGACTATTCACTTACAAAAGCAAATTACTGTAGCATGACAGCAGAATACGTAAGCTCTGCTCCATGGGGAGACCTCAAGAAAAAACTAGAAAGGGCTTTCTGTTATTAAGTCGGTTTTTTTCTTTCTTTTCTAAATCCTGGACAGTGGGATGGAGTGCACCCT
>NW_010257318.1:0-22292 GCF_000690775.1 Eurypyga helias
CCCGTGGATGTATTCCATCAAGTCCATCAGGCTTATGGTAAGCCTCATAATTGAGCAGCATCGTGAAATAATTTTTAACTAAGGATATTGTGAGCTTTGTCTCAAAAAGCATATACAAAGTATGAAGGTGAAAGTATCATATCTGTAAATATGAACGTTTTGCATATGCTGGTCCAGATTTTTTCCACTTAATTTTAGGCACTGACTGTGGATTCCTTGTCACCTTAGATCCTTCTCTAGTTACATTCCCAACTGCCTCCAGCGAGCAGTTCAAAACTGAGACCCTTATATCACTGCCTGTAGCCCAGGGTTGCTGTGACTTGGCATCTTGATATCTTGCCCAGCTTTAAGTTTTGCTGTTGCAGGCACGTTGCATGCCTGGTGCGTTTTCTGCCTGCCTTTAATTTCTCCTGTCTCTGAGCACAAATTTGTGAAGCAAACCTGAGCAGCTGTAGTGTAGGAGTGGGAAAGAAAGTGCGTCTTCAGGAACCCTAAAACAGCTGAAGATCATTGCCGGGCAAGTAGGATGATTGTGCCTTGAGAAAACCTCGGCACGTATTTACAGCTGGATGCAGTGGTTAGCCAGAGCATGCACACTGAGGCTGAAAATGAAAACTGGCTCAACGCACGCTTAATAAAATTGAGTAACCAAGTAAGTGGTTGTTTTTTCTGGCTGCTCTGCCAGTTTGATAAAATTCCTGTTTGAGCCCTGCTCAGCCAGTTGACTCCTGTGCTACTATTTTGGAAGGGCTGCACGTGGCTGCGGCTGCTTGTGCTTTTCCCATTGTGCAGTGAGAGCCACAGCTGCCATTTGGTGGCATTTCTGGAAGTGCGAACCCCCCACGCTTTCAAATCCCATTTTAGATTAATTAGTCCAAGACTTTACTTAAAGATCCAAAGGGTGAGTTGTCTGGAAAGACAGGCATGGTTTGAGCAGCTATAATGTGAATAGAAATGTATGTTAATAGTGAGTATTTGGAGTTACCAGAAGCTGGAGATCTAAATTGTTTGTGAGAAACCTTCTTCTAGCTATGGTTATCTTAGTAAGGATAACACCTGAAGGATCTATCCACGTATTCCCAAGTGTGTTTTGTAATTTCTGTGCAACCTGTGCCTGCAAAACGTGGCATTTAGAGTATGGTGAGGTGCTGTGAGGAGTAGCAAAGGGATCTACAGTTTTTGAACAGCAGTGATTGAGACTACCAAATGCCTGGCTTACGAGCAGATGCAATGTTACCCCGTGCAGCTGACCAAAACATCACTGGTGTAAATGGAAGCGTAGCCTGAAACAGAGGGTTTTCCTTCTTCGGTTTATGAGGCTCATGTGGATGCTGCTGGTGGTCCTTTTATAGAATCATAGAATCATAGAATCATAGAATCACTAGGTTGGAAAAGACCTTCTGGTCTCACAAGTTCTCTTATGAGAACTGCCTTTCCTGCAGAGCCTTTGGTTTTGGTTTGTCCTGCATGGCAAAGTGTAATGGTACAAACTCAGCCAGCGCCAGCGTCCCTTCCGCGTCCTTGGGCTGACTGGCAAGCTGGCTCGTCTCTGCTGGTGCTGCGGCCGGACACCACGGAGGAGGGCGGGTCGAAGGGCAGCGTAGGCTGACAGGACAAGGGCGACACCAGATGTGTGTTTTCCAAAGCGTGTAGACCCATGTTTATAGAGATTAAAAGTTTGGAAGTGTGAAGATTATTTATTTCTTTTAAGAAGCTGTTGAGTCTTTGGTGACTTAGATCTCTGTTTAACCTGAGTGGCTGCTCTATCATTCTAGAAGAACGGCTTGTAACCTGGGAATTTCAGTCACTTGGTATCGCACACCCAAAAGGTAGAGATGTCACTATTTAGGCAGAAATACTATCTTTTTCAGTTGCAGCTCTAATGCTTTTTAGCTTGCTGGGGATCTCAAAACCAAAAAAGAACCAAAAAACCCTCCTTCACGGAGCTTCATTGTAAAAAGGATGGCTGTGGCACATGGTTACGCACGAAGTGCTTATTGCTCACCTCACACAGAGAATCAGGGCTGGAGAGCTGAAGTCTCGTGGCTTTCTCCTGCAGGCCTGAGATGCCGCTCGCTGTTGTTTTGGGAAACTCCCCCGCTGGGCTGCTGTGCAGGAACCAATTCTGATTGGTTTGGGGCTGGTGTGTCCTGCCACCCATGCTTACAGATGCAGCATGGAAATGAGACTTTTTAAAGTTTTACCAAGGGTTATGAAGTTTGGATGGGTGGACTGCACTACCCCTCGTCTTCTAAGCCTGATTAGTATGAGAAAAGAGCATGGTATCAGGATTTTCTTTTTAATGCTGGCTATTCAGATCAGTAAGGTGAGCTAATGGTGCTAGGAAATGTAGTTCAGACTATAGCGCTGTTTCTGTTCTACTGTACATCAGCTGGTTTAGGCACATTTGAGATCTCTTCTTGGTAGAGAGAAGAGTGAATTAGCAGGGGAGGTTAAGCACTTTGAAAATCTTCTTTTTCTGTCCTGCATGACATTGGGACTGTTTGTCAGTACAGAAGTACTGGTGTAGTCTGTCAGCAAAGCACTGCTAGCATGGATGAAACTCTACTGGCAAAGCTGTATTTTGGTCAAGTCATTCCCAGTAGGGTCAAAATGCTCCCCAAGTTGAAGTGCAGCCTTGTTGGTATAATTACAACCACACCAGGAGCTTCCTAAAGCCCCGAGAGCTCCAGCAGGGATCGCACCTATTTCTACTTCTGGCATCCAACAAGAGTCTGATGGAGACTTTGTCGCATTAAGAACCTCCTAAGGTAAATTTAAATTCCTTCTTTCGTAGGGCACCTCGATTTAAGGGGTTCCAGCAGCAGGACAGCCAGGAGCTTCTGCACTATCTGTTGGATGCGATGAGGATCGAAGAAACAAAGGTAACATCTTTGTGTGTGCTTTTAAAGAACTTATTGGACTGTATGGTGAATTACTAGTCATTGCTTCAACGTTCTTCATGTTCCCAATGTTTTAAAGAACATCTGTCTGAGAAAAATGACGACTCTTTTGAAAGACGATTTAATTATGTTCATGTTGACAGGTTAAAATTGCTGATTGGAATGAAAGGTTCAGTCAGCAGTAGAAAGAGTACAGTAAGTAAGTAGATTATGTTAACTTTAGAATCATAGAATGGTTAGGGTTGGAAGGGACCTTTAAAGATCATCTTAAAGGAATCTGAATTGTTTGTCTTAAAAAAAATAGAAAAGGATGAAAAAAAATGGACTTCTGGGGAGTCAAGAAAGTCGAAGTAGGACCTCTGATCTAGCTGACAAAGTGCGTTTTAAGGCCGTGGGACAGAAATTAGCAGATCCTAGTTGTGGGTCTACCCACAATTTTCATTGAAATCTAGTTCAACTAAGAAAAAAGGACAAAAATAAAATATTGCAAAGTTTCTTATATCTCTTGAGAGTGTGAAGAACTATTTGGGCCACGAAGATGCTCAGAGCGGCTGGAGTACCTCTCCTGTGATGAAAGGCTGAGAAAATTGGGCTTGTTCAGCCTGGAGAAGAGAAGGCTCCGGGGAGACCTTATTGCAGCCTTCCAGTACCTGAAGGGGCTACAAGGAAGCTGGGGGGGGACTTTTTACAAGGGCCTGTAGTGACAGGACAAGGGGTAACGGGTTTAAATTGAAAGTGGAGAGGTTTAGATTGGATATCAGGAAGAAATTCTTCACAGAGAGGGTGGTGAGGCACTGGAACAGGGTGCCCAAAGAAGCTGTGGATGCCCCATCCCTGGAAGTGTTCAAGGCCAGGCTGGATGAGGCTTTGAGCAACCTGGTCTAGTGGAGGGTGTCCCTGCCCATGGCAGGGGGGTTGGAACTACATGGACTTTAAGTGCACTTCCAACCCAAACCATTCTGTGATTCTATGATTCTATGATTTATTTCATAAATAAGTTTCTGCTTTTCATTATGTAAAATCTACATTTAAGTATGCTAAGTATATCGGCAGTTGTATTGTATTAAAAATGGCCCTGTGTGGGGTTTTTTTTGTTTATCTTCATAGAATCATAGAATGGTTTGGGTTGGAAGGGATGTTAAAGGCGATCTAGTTCGAAACCCTCTGCCATTTCCTTCGTTATTTCTGCCTCCTGCATTGTTGAATGCAAGAAAGTGTGGGTTTGCTTGCTTGAACTATTTTGACCGTATCAGATTTCATCTGCCTGACTTAGTCTTGTGCCCTTTTTTTCAGATATTTTGGTAAATTGCATTTTCTAAGCCTGGTCAAAAGGATGGCCTTAAATCTCATCCTGACCGGCATATGCCTCTTCCCTCCATTTAGTAACGCGATGAATGTCGTGATCTTGAGCTGAATTATCTTACAGATAAGATCTAAGGCTGTGTCTGAGCACAGTTCCTGGCACGAGAATAGAGCTGAACCCATCCTACCAGAACACTAATATATATTGGTCTTGTCAGCAGGGTACTGATCATAAACAGAACTGTACTGCGGAGAGAAACAGCTAAACCTTGACCTTGTCACGCTTAGAAAGTTAGGCGTTGAACAGGGCACGCAACAGACAGACAGAAAACAGTTGTCATGCTTTTGCAGTAAAGGGACACTTCATTATTTTGTTTGTTCATTTTCATGTAATAAAAGGTGGAAACCATATTTTCTTCGCGAAGCAGGATTATTGCACTAAGCTGCTTCTCCAGTGGCTGATAGCGCTTTCCCCTGAAGTCAGTCTCCTGTTTCACCAGTGACCATGCCATCATTACGATAATCTGCATTTGTATTTGCCTTTTGAAGCGTTTATTAGTAGAGAGCAGTGACAGCTACAGTAGCTGCCACAACGAGAGCAGTGGAAGATGGCGGCCCCACCACCCGCCCTGCCCTGCAGTTACACCCCTCTGCTGCCCTGATGGTGCATTACTACAAACACGTCTTCATCGCCTCGGGCTGTGCCATCAGGGACAGTACTAGACTATTTTAAAATTATTTTATTCAGTTATCCCGTGTTTTGGGTCTGTAGATGTTGTGACAAACAGCAAAGGTCAGGCTCATGGTGAGTGCCGTGCCAGCCGGACACAGGCCGGCCTAGCAGCTGCCCACATGGCCTGCCCACCATGGCCTGCAGCAGCTTGTCTGCCGCCGGCGTCCTGTCGCAGGGGTACGGCACCAGCGTTTCTCTTCCACGTCGCTTTTAAACTTCACTCTCGGAAGAGGGACCAGCACTGTGGAAAGGGCAGCCAGCTGCTTTGGCATCCACCTGCAGGAGAGATGAACGCGGCCATCGCTGCTTCCCTATCGCTTCCGGGGTCAGTTGTTTTTAAACACTAAGAGTTATGATGCGAAATACATGCGGTATGTAACATGGCATTAGTTACAGGCGCTAACAAAAAATTGCGTTCCACTTTTGCCTCTTCTCTGTGGTTTTGTGTCTCATACAAAGGCTGACATCGGTGTTGGACTTCTTCCTATCCATGTTATAAAAAGTTCGAAAGCACGAATGTACGCAAGTGGATTTTTTAAGGGAAAAGCTTGTCGATACTACAATAAAGATGACATCGCGTCTGCCGTTTCCAGCAATGTGGGCCGGAGATGGTTTCACACCGGGGCCTGAAGTGGCTGAACCCTGCTGCTAATTGATTAATGTCTGCTGCCATTGTCCGCAGCACCCTGCCCATTCAAAGACTATGTCTTTCTTTGACCTAAATAAATGGTTCAACGAGCTAATCCCAACAAAAGGGTTGCTTATGGCCCTAAACCCATTTATGGTGCTCAACTTCATGAATTACCTATTGATTAGTCCTTTTAGTATATTGTTGGCTTTAAGATGAACAAAGCTGAGCTCGGGGCAGCGGGAGTTAATTCATAAGCCAGGTCACACACTCCTAAGGTAGGAGCATGACTTGGTCTGATGGGTGCCTGAACTGGAAACCGAACCTCCAACGCTGTCTGTCATCCTAACACTTTCGTAATATATGACTTGAAAGCGCACTTTGCTGCCTGCAGCAAGAGCTATTTATTATTTTTTTTCCTGTCAGGACACGGGATTTGAGTAACTTGCAGGAGGCTTGGTATCGCCATTTCTCCCTAGAATGGTACTTTGCTCTCAGTGCGACTTCAGTGACACATTTAATTGTAAATGTCATTTGCACTCTGACACAGGAGACTTGTACATGTTGCTAGAGTTTGTGGATTAGAGAGCGAGTCCATTTGCCAGGAAAAAGAGAAGCATGGGTCATGCACGGTACAGTGGTCCTTGGTTGTAGACCTGATTCATCCTCCCTCTCCACAGCGTGCCAGAGGTTGGGCTGAGTGGTCTTTTGTACCAGCCTCTGCAGCCCTGCTGCCACGGTACACGTCTTGGGAATACATCATCTCCTTATCCCAAGGCAGCTGAGAAATATGGCGGGGGGAAGCATCCCCCCGCCCTGAGGTGCAGCTACAGCTCACTTGTGTGTATCTCCTTTTTTCTGATTCTCCTATCAAAAACGTAGTTTTCAGGAATTTTTGAGAAAATGTTGATGATGTTTATGTCAGTTCATAAAATGTTTTGTCTCTCTCCTAAGGTTTTCTAAGACTGAAATGTGCAGTGCTAGAAAGTAAATGGAAGTAATACAAATACTGCCCCAAACAATACTTAACTGCCTTCAAGTATTCTGTATCCTAGTCAATCAGTTGATTCTTCAGTATGAAGTATGATTCTTCCCAACAGTGGAAAAAATGGAAAGTATTTGTTCACTGGAAATCTTACAGTTTCTCGATAAGCTCTCGAGCGCCCTGCAATGGCCCCTTTTTAAGGGGAGGCAGTTTTTGGATGGTTACCTGCTGCAGTTAAGTGCCTGTAGCTTTGACACCCTGAAGAACAACAGTGGGTTTAAAATATTAAATTATGCTTATTTCATGGGAATAAGAGTAGATGCAATCTAATCGTGTATTAATAGTTTTAATATTGTTTACAATTAAAATATTTGCTGAATGTTTTGTTTGTTTTCTTAATTATAGCGCATACAAACTGGTATCTTAAAAGCATTTAATAATCCAACTACTAAAACGGCAGATGAAGAAACTAGAAGAAAAGTCAAAGGTATGCAGCTCTTTACTGAATACTTTAAAATAATGCCAAAGTTTTTAAATACCATTTTCTTCAAAACTGACTACTGCAAAGAGCAATCCCGAAGTACTGTAGTTACACGACTTTTGTTACGTGTTATTCTAGTGCCACCTAGTGCGTATCTAACGGATAGAGAGCTTACTATGTGCTGACTTGCATCTTTGTATCCGGGGTAAAGTCTTCCCCTGATTTAATAATGCCTCTTGTACTGATAGGTAGAATTTAATTTTGTTTTCTAAAATAGTTTGCTGCATCTTCAGGTTGATTATGTAGCCATAACTACTGTATCACTCAGAGAGGCCACTTTCCATAAATAAACATGTTTTTTCCAAACAAGGTTTTTAATTATTTTTTGTGTGTGTGTTCATGCAAAAGTCCTAATCTGGGGGATTTTGTTTTAATTAAAGTCTTAATAATGATTAAGCTGCTTTGAAAGTCACCCTTCCCAAATCTGCAACCGTTAAGGCATAAAGATGTATTAGAACATTTTGTCTCATTTCTAGAGTTTTACAGTTTCAAAAGCCATTTAGAAAGGGTAACAACCTGTCTGCAACCCTAATTTCTATATCAAGGCAATACAATATTATGTATTCAAAAGAATTCAGAGATTTTATTTAAAAGGCTGCTTCTTGAGAGATACAGTATTATTACTGTTACAGTAGGTGGGAAAGGGAAGTACAAAAGGGAATCGTATCACTAAAATATTTTTAAATGTTGAGATAATACAAGATATGATGTATTAGTTATTGTACTATATTGAAAACGTTTTTATTATGTTTTAACTTGTGCTTTTGCCGTAAATCTTAGAAAGAATTTTGTTGTACTTATAGTGTGGTATTGGATCTGTTATTTTTCACATTTAAAAAAAGGCAATGTTTTTTCAGCATATGGAAGAGAGGGTGTGAAGATGAACTTCATAGATAGGATCTTTGTTGGTGAATTGACTAGCACTGTCATGTGTGAGGAATGTGAAAATGTAGGTATTCTGGAATTTGGTTTGATGTGGAATAGATCACATACTGGTTGGATTATGTTGTCTTGAAAGTATAAAATTGTATTGCCAATTTTATACTTGTTTGTTTGTTTGTAAGAACAAGACTTTATTGAAAGTTTCTCATTTAAAATGATTTATTCCTTCTTTAAAGCATTATCCTCCCAAACCTAAGAAGAGGGGTCCTTTGAATTCAGAAAGGATTCAAGAACTGGGCTTGATTTTTCTTCTAACTTAAGGCTGGAGATTCTAAATTTTATAATCATCTGCATTACACCCCAGTTTTATTGGATATTTTTAAAACACCCACCTGTCTTAAAACGTAAATCCTCCTGCCTACTCTTCTGGGATATACCTGAAAATTGGGAATGAATTACTTTGACTTAGCATGAGTGGGGAAATGCTAAAATTACTTTTTTGTTTCTTGAAGTATTTTTGATAATTAACATAATAACTCTAATGAACAGCATATTCCTTTCATAATTAATATTACTGACATTTCATCATAAATGCTTTCCATGATCCTTATAATTTTCTTTAACTTTGGAAGAGAAAAAATCTTATTTGCATGACTTCTCTACTTGAATGTTACATCTGTGTTTGGTTTAAAACATTATGTTTCATATTATAGAGATTAAGTAAATCAATCAGTCTGAATAATTAAGCACAGTCCTGCAGGGCCAGGTAAACTTCCCCGTGTGTGATGTGCAGATTACACTTCAATGTGCTACTAGTACCAATGAAGAACTTCGGCTCTGTACAAAATAGAGGTTGTATGTCATTTATTTTTGCTGGATTCTGGTATTCTGCCTGCACAGGACTCGGGACTTGGCTAGCTGTAGCCCTTTGGGGAATAGTTTAGCTATGGCTTTCCTTTGCTGCATTGGCAAAGAGACTTTTGCCTAATGTTCGTTCATACAAACTGACTCTTTAGAGGAAGCCCTGTTTGGACATTGCTCATCAGGCAGTCTGTCCTCGTAGTTACGATAGGTGTGATCTCATTTATTGCTTTACCGGAACCTAAACCATGCTGAATCCCTTGCACAGCAGGTAAAAACAAGTCTGCGGTCCATATCAAATGTTGCAGGTGGAAGATAGGGGCACAAATACAAGAGAAGGGCAGCGGTGACAGTAACTGAGGGCGTGACTGTGTTCAGGAACTCACCTGTACAACATGTTTTTTATATTTTTTAAGGCCTTGGTTTCTGCAGTCTTTCCAGAGGTAAGATAAGTCAGTTTCGGAAGGAATTTGAGAACGGCAAGGGAGAGCACTGAAGGAACAGGCTTGGAGGGAATGTTCTAGCCATAAAGGCAGATGGGAAGTGCTGAGAGAATGTCTTTAGGTATGATTTGCCAGATATTTCCAGTTTCAGCTTAGATTTTATATGGTTTATAGGTGGCAAAATAAAACTCCAGTAAAGAAAGTAAGTGTTGGGTTTTTTTCCCAATCCCCTTTTCCCCAGTAATTGGATTTATTTTAACTATTACTAGCATGTGGTATGGTGTAAACAGTTCTAAGTAACCAGTAAGCCTGACTTAATCTTTTCTGAGACCATCAGGTTAGAACCTGTCCTCTAACTGTCATTAACCAGTCCTTGCTGCGTAACAGTGTACGAGGTCAAACGCCTGCGCAAAAGTGTCCGGGATCAGGAAACCCTAAAAGTTAGCTTTCTGCAGAATGGTACCACCTAGAAGGCCCACATGACTTGAAAATCTGTCTGGAGCTCAGAGAAACTGAGCACCATGCTGCTTCTAGGACCAGTTTGTGTCCAGATGAATAGCCTTGCCCTTTACATCTCTCTGCTGAAGTTTTGTGCAGTTAGAACGAAAATCGAAGCTAACTCAAAAAAAAAAAAAAAAAGAAAAGAAAAAATGTTTTTGGGAAGTTCTTCATTGTAGTTTGATGCATCTTGTAACTAATTAGCTTTTTGTATAGCTTCTGATAGTAATTTAATTTAAAATGGGAGTTATGTGCTAAACCCATATATTGGTATTTGCATTTAATATGCATTTTCTCTTTTTCTTCAAGATTTCAACAGTAAAAGAACCTTTCATTGATCTTTCACTTCCTATAATAGAGGAGAGGGTAAGAAACAGAATGTGTAATAAATAACTATTGCATCCAGTGGATTGATTTTACATACCTTTATGAGGATGATTATGTATATACACCGTTCTGATTTCAAGCCTAAAAATCTATGCTTGCCCATAAATACATGTGCTGTCATACCGTGTGCTCATTACATGATTTTATGTGTATGCAGGTATATATAGAGACATACAGTGTTGTGGTTTAGCCCCGTTCAGCAGTCAGACACCATACAGCCTCCCCGGTGGGATGGGAGGGAGAATCGGAGGAGAAGAATAAGAGAACTCGTGGGTTGAGATAAGAACACTTTAATAATTAAAAATAAATGAAATAAAATTAAATACAATAATAATGCTAATAATACTAAAGTTGTAATAAAAATACTACTACTACTAATTATCATAATATGTAATGAAAAGGAAAACAGCAAATGGAAAAAAAACCCAAATGGTACAACCACTGACCAGTGCCCAGCCAGTCCCTGAGCAGCAAGAGAGCCAGAGAGAGAGTGAAAGAGACCGTGAGAGCCTGAGCGCACCCTGAGATAGCTCCCCACCAACACATCCCAACTTATATACTGAGCATGATGCCTTATGGCATGAGATGTCCCTGTGGTCAGTTTGGATCAGCTGTCCTTGCTGTGTCCCCTCCCAGCTTCTTGTAGAGAAGCAGCTGGGAACACAGGTGCAGTATCAGAAACTGTAGAAGTCCTTGGCTTGATGTAAACCTGGCTTGGCAACAACTAAAAACATCTGGTTTATCAACATTCTTCTCAGCACAAATTCAAAATACAGCCTCATACTAGCTGCTGTGAGGAAAATTAACTCTGTGCCAACCAAAACCAGCACGCTAAGTACACATATGTTTAAATTAGTCCACACTTTGAACAAATGATCATTGTAATTTATGGTGTTGGTAGGTCTAAGACAGGTTTAATTTAGTAGTATTTTTAGTATATACTCATATAAGTAGAATGCTTATTGACTTTTTTCCTAGGTCCAGAAAGTTAGATTCTAGCCTGTTGGTTTGCATCTAGAGAAGTGAGTCCCTTTGGACTGAAGTGTACCTATGGGATGAGACTGTAAAAATAGATAGACTTTGAAAGTATTTATGCTGGCGCTTTTGGCATAAATATGCACAGAATGCCTCCAGTAGCTGCAGAGGAACTGTGTTCCTTTGAAAGCACCTACTCTGGTTTTGCAGGACTTGGGGTTTTCGTTTGGGAGAGGGGGAATGGGTTGGGAGCGTTTTTTCCCCCACCCTGCATATACTCATGTACATTTAAAGGTGAGTATTTAATGTAATATTTAACCCTGTATAGAATGTACTTGTCTCCAAACACGTGATGAGGGATGTTGACATCATAAGGTGGTAGGCGACACCAGAGACTGACTTTTGGGGAGCTGTGTCCCCTTTGGTAAATTCACATCTCGTACAGCTACGCATGTGCTTATACAGTACTAGAACAGATTACTTGGTATGAATTCTGCACAGGAATTTTGTGTCATTCCTGTTTCTTCTGGCTCTCAGTTGATCCTTCAAAAATGTTGACAGTGAGTTTATGATAAATAAAATAAGAAAGTAGTCTTATACCACAACTGGGGGGCCAGTTAATTGGATTTATGTAGGTTACTGTTTTCTGAAGTAAAGGAAGAATCCCCACCTGCATTCATCTTTTCTGTAGGTTGCAAAGGAATACGCAATTGGCACACTTCCTTTCCTAATTTCCTGTCTGATTTCTTAGGTTGCAAAACCTGTGCCTTTGGGAAGAACAGGTAAAGGTAAAAGTGTACAAGAGGCAGATCTTGGTCAGTATAACTGTTCTTCTATCACTTCCCTGAATAATCAACCCAAAATTGTCAAGAAACACGCTTTAACAAAAGATAAGGTAAGAACTTAAATACTTGCACTAACCAGTCATCTTGAGTTTATTCTGAAGTTTCGAGGCTTACAGGGGTGGGAATTTGATGCCTGTCAGTGTTTGGGGTTTTTTTCTATATGTGTAGGCATTGGATACGCATTTTTGTATACGCATTCAGGCATTGGAACAGGCTGCCCAGGGAAGTGGTGGAGTCACTATCCCTGCAGGTGTTCGAGGAACATACAGATGTGGCGCTTGAGGACATGGTCTAGTGGTTGTGGTAGTGTTGGGTTGGTGGTTGGACTGGATGATTTTATAGGTCTTTTCCAACCTTAGTGATCCTGTCATAGTTGACACAGTTTTGTTTTAAAATAGTTTGGACATTATTAGAAGTGTCGGAAATGACAGTCATTGGGAACCATTTGTTTTTCAGTTACTTTGTAAGTGGGAAAAAAATAGTCTGCAGGTTAGTTTCAGTTCCCGTGGCTTTTGGTCTAGTGGAAGGTGTCCCTGCCCATGGCAGCGGGGTTGGAATTGGATGGTCTTTAAGGTCCCTTCCAACCCAAACCATTCTGTGGTACTATGATTCTTTCACCTCTTGTCTGAGTGAGCCCTACTGGAAGGGTCTGTGGACTGTTGGAGACTGTAAATACTTTCCTGAAACAGGTCCTAACACACTATGTATGTGTGAAGAAAAAATATAACAGAATAACCATATAAAAAACTGCTAGGGGAAGAGAATGAGACAGAAGTAGCAAAAGGTCATGTGGAGAAACCAAGAATGGAAAGAAGGCAGCACAGACACTGATAGTTAGAAAAGGCCTACAACTCAAACTGGCATCACTAGAACTTTGATCCAACTCTAATCAAGGAAAAATTAAAGGAGAAGGAAAGTTTCTCACTTCTTTTTGAAAGAAGCCAAACAAATGAGAGAAAAGAATCATGAACACTTATAAATCATGTAAAATTATGGCAGCTTTAAGTTTTTGGGGTTTGTTTGGTTGGTTTGTTTGGGTTTTTTTTTTCAAATCTATAGGAGTAGTTTTCTGTGACAGCAAAGTTGGGTTTTTTTCCTTCTTGCAATAAAAACATCAAGTTCAGATAATACACAAATTAGCAAACATATGATTAAGGAAGCTTTATTTAATTCTAAGACAAACGCCTACAAGGTGAGTTGAATTTTCTTCCAGAGGTGCTCATCAGCGAATGCCTCTGATGGCAGGCTAGGCCACTAGATTAAACTTGAGAAGCTTTTAGAAGCTTAAGTTAGATTAAGTGAATACCACTTCAAACATGCCATCCACCGCTGTCACAAAGTGAACGTGATTAGTTGTGTAAGTATCGATCTCACAGTGAGTATAATGCTCTTAGCTGACTGGGGTGTAGGTTTCTAATCCTTCATCGGTTTAAAAAGGTCTTACGGAGATCAAGTAGCTTAAACGTGTGAGAGATGGAGAAGATAATAGGTTTAATTTGCTTTGAATTTGTCACGTTTCAAAAGCTACGTCAGATCGCAGATCTGTTTTCTGTTTCTCCCCTGTATTACTGAAATCATAACGCCATCATTTACAGAATCAATTGAACCAGGAGAGACGGCTTGCCAGAAAAGCTTCCTCAAATGAAGAGGAAAGGAGTCCTGTTATCATGCACGAAAAAAGCAAAAAGCTTGAGCCGGCAGGTAGCTCTGGCGTCCTGTACGCCAAAGACACGACCGCGGACTCCGCTGTAAACGGGAGTCAGACGGACGGCAGCGAGAAGGAAGCCAGCCGCTCTGAAAGCAGCTTCGATGCAGACAGCGAAGCCTCAGAAAGCGAAAGTGCTTCTAAGCAAACAGCCTTCAGCCCCTCCAGCAACACGTCTGGTTTGCACGTCAACCACGTGAATGGTAAAACGCCGCGCGGCAAACCAAGTGACGGTAATGAGGAGGTGATTTCCAGCGCCGTCGCCAAACTCAGCCTCTGTGATAACATCAGCGAAGATAAAAAGTCGAGCCGGGGGGATCCCGCATTAGGTTTATCAAATACTTCCGTCTTCTCACTAGACAAATCCCAGCTATCCCAAAACCCTCAGAACGCTTTCCAGACGCTTTCCCAAAGCTACGTAACAAGCTCAAAGGAGTGTTCCGTTCAGTCCTGCCTTTACCAGTTCACTTCTGTGGAACTTCTGATGGGGAACAACAAGCTTTTGTGTGAGAGCTGCACAGAAAGGAAGCAGAAGTATCAGAAGAAAACCAACTCCACAGGTAGTGTGTGTGTGCTTATATCTGTCTGCACACTGGACAAAATTGCCTGTCAAAACCCGTGCTGGCTGCTCTTCCATTGCTCCAGCACGGGCCCCCCGCCTTGTGCCCAAAGAGGAAATGTCTCCTCAAGCAGAACTTGGCTTGTGACAACTTAAAATTTCATCCTGTGAAAGCAAAAAGACTAAATTTTACATTAGAATGTAATCATAGATGTAAATTTAGGATTTGGTTTGCGTCTTTATTACTGCTGTTTCTGTTCTTTACAATCCGAGAAGCTTTGAAATAAATGCTGTAATATTCAGCTCTCACAGGTGGAAGACACACAGGGAAGTCATGTAAATAAGTATGTAAGAGGGCCAAAAAAGATGCTCGTAATGAGAGGAAAAACAGTCTTACAGAGATTTTTACGAATGGAGATGAAAGAGAACTACCTTCTCCTGACAGTGTTTTCCTCCATGTTTGTATGGCCCAAGCAGACCATCAGGGTTCACTGAGTAAGAAAACCAATTTAAATACAATTTAAAAGGACTGGAGAATTTATTTTCATGTTAGTAATTCAGAAAGATAAAAAAAAATTAAGCTCTTCTGATTACTTGTAAATAAAATATAAAGGGAAGCCTTACAGTAACAATTGTTTGCTGTGCTTTCCAGGTATCTGGAGAGAGAAAAGTTAAGTAGGAGTTAATTCAGAAAAAATAATTTAAAAAAAAGTATTTTATAATAATTCATTTGTCACTACTGGACTGAGAAAAAGTGCTATATCAGTAATACTTTGCTTCCATGGGAAAACAGTGAAAAAAGGAAAGGGAAAATCAGTTCATAATTAATCATTTTTTTCCTTCTAAAACAAAAACTAAGAGTCACCTACTTTTACTTAAAATGCTCTATTCTACCTCAAATGAAATATTTTCCTTTGGACTTGTTTATGACCAGTAAATTAAAGAATTACTCAACGAACAAAATACTTTTAAGTGTAGACCGAGCCACTGAGCTGTTTTTGGTGAGAGCCCCAGATTCAGTTCCCTCTGCATCCCAGGGGGATTGGAGCCCACATTTCCTAGTGCTGCATGCAGAAGCCAGCAGGTTACCAGGCATCCTGGAGCAGACACCACCCTCAGGCCTTCCTCTTAAATAAGCACAAAGAGCTGAAGAATGTCACATTCATCTCTCCTCTTAGCGGTTAGGACATCAGCGTAGATGAAGAGACCTGTGCCCTCCCGTTCTTGTTCCAGTGATCATCCCTCTGAGGTGAAACGGTTTAAACAGGGAAGTGGGGTGCTCTAGTAACAGGCAGTGTAGGTATCTCGGCCTAGGTAGCGTGCACGCTTCCAGCTTTGATGGGATTTGCGCAGGACGGGTTAAAATTACGCTCCAGTTTTGCAGATGATGTTTATTAAACCCAAGAAAAGGGAGAAAATATTTTTCTGTAACTCCACAAGATTTCCCTTGGATTTTCTACTACAAAATCCTGGCAGCGTAGATCTGTTCAGTCAGATGTTTAAAAAAAATACGTCAGTACTGCGTGACTGCCTCACGTTACGAATTATTTTTATATTCATAAATGCAGAAAAGAAAATGGACGGTGTCTACACAAATGCTCGGAAACAGCTGCTGATTTCTTCGGTCCCTGCTATTCTTATTCTCCATCTGAAAAGATTCCACCAGGTAAAAGGCCAAAACCATCTTCCCTATTCCTCTGCCTCCCTGGTGGACAAGCAGTTCTCCAAGTGTCATCATGCATACTGGTATTTGCTTTTTATATGGAGAACTGGTAGAACCTCTATTTGAAACATGCTTATGGGTTTTCTTGGCTGTCTAATAGCTTCAGAGAGCCTTGAGCCAGTATCCAGGGAAACCTCTTACGTGTCCATCGTGCTTATGTGTAGCAGGCACTGAAAACGTAACAAGGAGTGTTTAAGTCAGCTACAATATTGTGCTTGGGGTTGGTTTATTTTAATAGTATAGTCATACACCTTAGCTTTAAAAAGCTTCATACTAAAAATATTTATCATACAGTCTTTTTTTTTTTTTCCCCCTTTCCTTTTGAAGGCTGGTTTGAGTCTACGGAAAGTAAATAGGCACGTGGATTTCCCACTGATTTTAGACTTGGCACCGTTCTGTTCCGCATCTTGTAAGGTACGCATTTCAAATTGTAAATCTTTATTTTTGTCGTACTTCAGCTGTTGTCCTGAGCGCAAGCTAAACTGGGATGATGATGATGATGATGACGATGATGACGACTGGCTTCAAGGCCAGGCTGGATGAGGCTTTGAGCAACCTGGTCTAGTGGAAGGTGTCCCTGCCCATGGCAGGGGGGTTGGAACTGGATGATCTTTAAGTGCCCTTCCAACCCAAACCATTCTGTGATTCTATTCCTTCCTTTCCTAGATAAATGATAGAGTAAATGTTTTCAAATAGCATCCCAAAATCAGAATTGTGACTAGTTGAAATTCCATTTATAACAAGAACACCATGGATGTTAACTCGTACTAGTTAAGCTATGGTGCCCCAGTGGTGGTAATCTAACAGCATTAAGGACAAGTATTGCTGCTTCCATGGTAACTAAATTCAATTAGTAGACACTTGAATATTCTTAATAGATGCATTTTGCCATTGGAAATTCTGTAGATGTCTGTTTGCTTCTTTTAAAGTAATCCTGTTGAAAGCTAGTTAAGACAACCTGTAGAATTCACTGTGAAGTAATGTGTCTTTGTTTTCTGTGTTTCTGGGAATGCAGAATGTGACGGATGGTGCCAGAGTGCTGTACAGTCTTTACGGAATAGTGGAGCACAGTGGGTCAATGAGAGGTGGTCATTATGCAGCGTATGTGAAAGTCAGGACATCCTCCAAGAAATTACTAGAGCATATTTCTACCACGAAAAATGTTCTAGGTATGTACAGACAGAGCCTCCTTTCTCTGTGAGTCAGACCAAAAGCAACCACTGGCTGCAGCTTCATATCCTTAAAGGGATTTATGGCAAGTAATTCTTTTAGCTCAGAATATCCTGTTGCTTTTAGGGCCACGTAAATAAATGCTTTTTTATCTGTTACACCCAGTACATGACCTACTTCTGTATTAACCCCACATAGAGCTGAGCGAATAATGGAATTTTGGTTCAGTTATTAAACAGAGAATTGATAGAAAACTCTTCTCTCTTTCTTAGTCAAAATAGTATGTCCAAATGAATAGTTGTGCCCTGTAAAATGTAATTATTTGGCATATTTGAAAATGTTCCTGTACAAGAGCTGCATCCATGACAATTTAAATTAAATTTTCATATATTTCAGAATTTTACCTATCTTAGGATTGAAATTGTTTTAATACTTAAAAATCTGGAATACTTTGGTTTAATGTGAGCAGCAAGAAACTTTTTCATGGAGGATACAAGGTTTGCTGTAGGGTTTCTATCGGTATTTTGAGAACAGCACACTAGTTCTTACTAATATGTTTGGATATGCAGAAAGAAATAAGGAGGATACGAGGTTTGCTTTGTTTCTATCAGTATTTTGAGAACAGCACACTAGTTCTTACTAATATGTTTGGATATGCAGAAAGAAATAAGATTCTGCTCTAGAATCTGTTAGGGGATGTCCTGGTTTAGCTCTGGCCAGCAGAATACCACAAAGCCGCTCTCACAGATCCCCCCTCCCCTCCTTCAGCGGAGGGGGAGAATCATAGGGAAAAAACACCCTAAGGAAGCTTGTAAAATTGAGATCAGAACTATTTACTAATTGAATCTAAATGAATATATACATTGCTTTTTTTTGCATTTCAGGTTTGAAAGAAGCCATGGGAGCATCAGGAGGACAGTGGGTGTATGTGAGTGATGCCCATGTTCAGATGGTTCCCGAATCAAGAGTACTAAATGCACAAGCATATCTACTTTTTTATGAGCGATTATTACTGTAATTCTCAACCATTTAATTTAAAAGATGGTAGTGGTTATTTAGTTTATCTTATTTAAAGCTGCAGCGCTAAGAGTACCTGTAAATATTGTGCCTTGTAGAGAATTTATCATATGTTGACTCTGAAGTTCAGCCAAGCTATTATAAATATCTGAATTGTTCTCTTAAAGTACGCACTTTGCCAAACATATACAATTTAAAATACAGTACTGTTAGAACGTAAGATGACGTCCTGTCCTACTGAGGTCTATGGAAAGTTTCTTCTTGAGTTTAATAATGATAAGCTTTCACCCATAGCCCTAGAACAGTTGAGAATGAAAGCGCTGATAGCGTTAAGTGCCTGGGTTTGCTGGCGTACAGTACTGCTAGAAAGTATTTCACCTTCTGTGGTCTCGTCCAGACCCTTCCCGACAGCGGGTTGGGTGTCAGCTGTTAAGATTTCCGCAAACAAGTACCTGCCAAATTGTGTTGCAGCCACGTGTGGTAACTGGAAAGCACGGTGCTTCCAGAATGGAGTGACAGCAGCTGTCCCTGGGTAATGCTGCAGTGCATTTCCCTGACAGAGCTGGGAATAGATTGGGAGAACATGGGTTCTGCAAGGTGACGGTGAATCCACGGATACGTGGTGCCCTTTCAGCTGTCCCCAGCTGGCACTGGTAGAGCAATGTACATCTGGTTTACTATAAATGTATACGTGGTGTGCATACGTACATCCTCTGACATAGAAATATATACGTGCGTGTGTGTGTAAATATATGCACACCGTAAATCCATCAACATTGTCATTTTACCTACTAGGAAAGAGAATTGCAAATACTTCTGTATTTAGTAAATTTTTCGACTTCACAATTGGGTACAGCATATAGGCTGGTGTATGAATATGTATGGGGTTTAGGTGTATCTGGGTAATTCTGTTACTTTTGGTTCTAAACATGAATTTGTTTATCTGTTCCCGAATACTTTTCTCACAGGAGTAATAAACTATAATTATTTTTGCACTGTGTGTGTGAGTGAGACAGTAAATGATGACTTTTGCCCTCTGATATGTGTCTGGACTTCCCTTTGTCATTGGTGGAGGACAGCAGGTGTCCTGGGGGTAGAACCTGCTCACCTGCTCCCAATCCTGTTTGACTGCCCTGCTGCGAGTTGTTACTTCTTCTGATGGTTGTGCATTTCCATCCCAGAGCAGTAGATACGTTTTAAGGTAAAAATCTGATGACTACTTTGCAGCTATGTGGCAATTAATTTATTTAATAAGCAGTTACTCACATACAAATTACTTCTGTAACAGTTCCATCCTGTCCAACCTGCTTTTTGGTAGACAAAAGACTTTATTTCTGCTTATTTTCATTTATGGAAATTATTTTTTTGGTGAAAAAACCCATGCTATTACTACCTCTACCAGGTGTTGTCCTACCTCCTTGCGCAACTTTCCTATTCCCTAGTTGTGTTTCAGCTCTTCGTCCCGTATGCATTCACTCTTGCGTAAGAAGGTAGCAGAACCTGCCGTAGCTGCGTTGGCTGACACCACGGCCAGCTGCACGCACGCTATGGAAACAGCGACGTGTTTTCAGAGCTTGACTGAAGGGCTCTGAAGTTTGAGGCTCCTTAAAATACCTTGTTACCAAACTTAAGTATCATTTCAGCCTACAGCCTTCATAGAGCTACACCCTATCTCTGTGCTGCCCCCCACCCCGAGAAAGCAGAGCAGCCTGTTTCTCCATGTGGAGTAGCTTAGGAACAGCTTTCTCCTCGACCCATCCTTCTCACACAGGTTTTCTTCATCAGCCTCATCTGTTCTTCAGCTTTTCAGGGTCTCCTTAAGCCTCTGTCTCAATGTCTTTTCTTGCAGTGACCCTTACCCATAACATATCCCACTCTCATCTCTTGCATTCCATGAACTAGCCAAACTCTTACCAGAAAAGCTACTGTAACTAGAATCTTGCCTCCTACCGCCACCCTGCCTCTGCCGACCAGCTGCAGTGCAGGTAGCTGAGGAAAGCCGTGACCCCAGTCACAGGCAGTGCCTTAAAACACTGAGAAAAAAGCAAAGCAAATAGCTCCTCACTCTTTGGTGAGTAAACCTAATTGATGCAAATCAAGTACAAGGGGACAACTGGAACCCCTTACAAAAGTTTCCCCAGAGCAGAGGCATCAACAAAGACGGTTGTATCAGGTAAGGAGTTCGTCCAGATTATAGCCTCCTCAGAAACGTCTTTGTTATCTTCGGATGTATAGATCATTTGTGCTAAATAAGGAAAAAAGTGAGGGGAGGAGATTTGTTACACTAACCTATCTACACCAATACATGCACAGACGTGTTTTATAGAACCACAGACCAGTTTGGGTTGGAAGGGACCTTAAAGACCATCTAGTTCCAACCCCCCTGCCATGGGCAGGGACACCTTCCACTAGACCAGGTTGCTCAAAGCCTCATCCAGCCTGGCCTAGTAGCAGTATCAAACCAAGGTTTGAAAAGGAATAATTTCTTGATGAGAAACTTTAAAATGTATTAGAATGGGAACAAAGAAAGCGTTTGATTGCAACTCTTATGTCAGCAAAAAGTAGCAGATCCAATTGTAATTAAAAAGTGGTAGCATACTTCACAAAACAGCTTCACAACAGCCCTGATTACACAAAAATTTGATATTCCTCAGTTTTCATCAACGGAAAACTTTGTTTGCTGTGCCCTGTACACATTGATGCATTTGTACAAAGGGCTGTATCCCTGCGTGAAAGAGATGCCATTAATTCCAAATATTATTAAGTAATCAGGGCCTGAAACACAGACTGTATTTAAAACAAATAAACAAACAAACAAACAGGTCTGATTAGTTTTCCAATCTATCCTAGGTGCTGTAACAGGTTTCTCAGAAGAAAGCTGCCATTCTTCTATTCATTTTGTCTTTTCATCTATGTCGTATGTTATTTGACAAATGTATAAATAAAACATCCATCCATTTGGAAAATTATATTGTTTGAATATAAGCTGTACGTGGTACAGTTGAGTTCACAAATCTTCCTTTTTTTGCTAACTAAAGAGGGAGTATTTTTTTCCTTTCATCTTCCATCACAACTTCACTGCACTTGGAAGAGCTACCCAGAGACCATAGAGTCATGGAATGGTTTGGGTTGGAAGGGACCTTAAAGATCATCTAGTTCCAACCCCCCTGCCCTGGGCAGGGACACCTTCCACTAGACCAGGTTGCTCAAAGCCTCATCCAGCCTGGCCTGGACTCCATATCCTTGAAGCTGATCCACTTGTTTCCCCCTGCCTTACCATCTGTGGCAGAGGTCATAGATTAAGAGACAGTTTGTTCCCTTTACAAGAACCGAGTTCTGTGATTCTGCGAGAAGACCAGGAGTGCATCCCCCTCGCATCCCCAGTTTCCGTAGTAGTTTAAGGCTTGCCCATGCAGAAGTACCACTCCAGGATTCCAGCTGTGGGTCAGCCTGACGGACTTAAAACTCCCGCACTGCTTCTGTGTGTGGGAAGCGTTCTCAGTCCAGCCATTCCTTGTGTCAGAAAAACCGAGACATCTAGAGCGCCGGTTAACAGCAGTATGTAGTGTAAGTGCCACCAGCGAATCGTACGAGATCATTACATGAAGTAAACCACAAGTTTCTTGAAGCTTTCAATCGCCCACAGATTTATAAAAGTTAATTCACTCTGTTACTCTATGGGGGCATCAATGTCACGTTATCCGATGATCAGAGGGATTATGGACGTTTTAGGCATTTACATCTGGTGATGCTAAAGGAAGGCAAGGTGAATCACAGAGGTGAGCAATGTGCTGGCTAATTAAAATCTCCGTGCCACAAAAAGCGCTGCAACCGCTACAGAATCATCCCCAACGTCAAGAGCTGCTTACCGGAGATGATTTTGGTTTATCTTCACGCGCGCCAACGCAACGGCGATTTCACGGTAACTTACACGTTAATTTAGACATTCTGACTAAAGGACGCCAGGAGCTGTCCTGCTCCAGACGGGCCTACACCGGCCGGCCCCGGCGCGCCGGCCCCCGCACTACGCAGCGGGCACAGCGCATCCACCCGGCGAAGGAGCCTCACGCGCTCCTTCCACCCGCCGCGCTGGAACCGGGGAGCCTGCTCCCACATCAGCCGTTACCTCCGGAGG
>NW_010257319.1:0-14073 GCF_000690775.1 Eurypyga helias
CCGGAGTTAAACCACGACAAGTAAATACTGTGATGCTGATGGTAAAAGAGAATGAAGAGTAAGATTGTAGGTATTTTTAGCTAAGGAAAATATAATGACTATCAGTGACCAGTGATAACTCTTCACTATTAGCTGAGTTGTAAAACCATTTGAAGTTTAGCTGTC
Source organism: Eurypyga helias (assembly GCF_000690775.1). Lineage (NCBI taxonomy): Eukaryota > Metazoa > Chordata > Aves > Eurypygiformes > Eurypygidae > Eurypyga > Eurypyga helias. The sequence continues at coordinate 166 of NW_010257319.1, forward strand.
ACCAGTAATTATTTTCAAATCACTGAAGAGAAAGTCAAATTAACAAATAAGAAAATGGAAAATGTATTCCAGCAAGGCATCCATTTTCTTCAGCACGTGTGATTTGATAGCAGGCATCAGTGACTCCCCCCATCAGCACTGTGCTCCCTCACCCTGTACGACCGTGTGTGGACCATGTCAATGTGATTCACACTGCATATCCAGCTAGACGTGGACAGCAGCTGGAGAAGCTGGGTGTTGCAGTTGCTCTGCACGTGGCCGATTCTACCTTGCAGCTCCTAGTCACAGTTTCAGAGTCTATAGATAATTTCCCTACGGAAGGACCAGTTTAATTTTAGGAACATGGGGCACTTTTTATGTTATCATCACATTATGAAATGCACATGGTGGCAGCTGTTAAGCCTAATGAAAGCCACAGCAGGGAAGAAAACGAAGTATCACCTACAAAAAATACAAGCGGGACCCATGGACAGATATAAGTGGCTGAGAATGCTGGATTCCCAGACAATATAGCCTTTTTTTATCATTTCACTATGGGGGAGATGAGAGAGGACTGGGATGAATGAGGTCATGTGACTCCTAATTACAAGAGAGAGTTTTTAGACAATCAGATCTTTACCTAAGGAAATACCTCCAAATAGCAAGGACAGATGAACTGTCCTTGCACAGGATTAACGATGAGAGCATGGCAACTCAGTGTCCCTCTGTACACTCACTAGAGGAGAACCATGACAAAGGCTCAGACTAAAGGGATGCAGGAAGCAAAGTCACAGATGGATCAGGGAAAATGCAAGCATTGTGATTCAGTTACTTTTGTGTGGAAAGCAATAAATACAAAAGGTAGAAAGAATAATGTTTGTTCTCTTGGAAGTAGGACAGGTAGAAGAGAGAGCTTTAAATGGTTTGGATGTAGAGCTGCCCATAACCTTAGTAAGGAATGAAAACCATCAATGCTGGCAGGACTGAAGGTCTGCAGAGATGTCCAGCAAATAATCCACAGTTTGATTTCAGCTGATCCTGGCTGTCGGGATGCCTGTAGTAGCGAAAACATCTGCCAGACATTTGCTTTCAAACTCTTAAAATCTGTTACCAACTCTGTTACTACTGGGTTGCTGAACACATGGAATGCAAACACAGTAATATTGATAAGCAACAGTGCTAGACTAGAGAAAGGCAGCCTTCTTCAAGGGCAGTTAAACATCAGCGGGCATAACTGGGTCATTGGGAAGGAAGCTGTGAAACAGAAGGTAATGTGGCACTGCAGTACTGTGGCATGCCTCACATAAACTGGGAGGGACAACAGTATTGTTGGGATTTGGGCAGCATGCAGAGTCTAAAGCTATATTCTGCAGATGGATGTTAGAAATAGACCCTGATGCAGCCCACAAGACAGCTGCTCCATTAGCACTGGTGTAAGAGGGACTGGTGAGTCCCTGATAAGGGTCCTTGTTACAAGTGTAGAAATTGTGCAGAATGAGCAGCAGCCAACAGCAGTGAGAAAATGTCAGGTGAACTGCGGGTCTCTGCATCAACTGCAAACAGCTATTGAACCTTTAAGAAACATGTTCTTCATTTGCTGTGTCTGGGGTTCTATGTCTGGATAAAGAAAGATCAAGGACTCTCTTCTTGAGAGCATGTTCAGAAACAGGGGGAAGGATAGGTTGTCCTGCCAGATGAGGGTTTGTCTATGTGTGCCAGACCTACCTATAGAGGTGACCAGCACTTGGTTTTGAAGGAGCTCCCTCACCACTGGAACCACAGTGATTCTTAGGCATCCAGGCTGTCAGTAGTGAGATTCCTGTTGCTGGAGAAGAAAATGTCAAGGAAGACGGTCACCAGCTCCTAAAATCAGCAGTGGGAGTGAGATAATACAATGGCTGGAGGCAAGGTGAAGCAGGTGAGAACTGAGGCCCCTTATGTTGGATGTCTGATGGCTGGAAGGAGCTCCTTCTGAAAGATAAAGCACCATGGTGTTATTTGTAGGTCAGTACAGAAGGGTAACTTCTTCCACTGATGGACAAAATATACATTGACCTTCACATCTGTCTTACAAGGTCATGTAAAAACATACAAACTGATACAACAACAGTCTCTCCTTTCCTTACTATTCCTTTTTCTTTCATCCCTGTAGAGCTGAATGGACTTCTGGCAGAAAGTATGATTTCAAAACACACTCTTTTTGTCAAGCCTGAAAAGTTTCAAACCTGAACTTCAGGCAGATGTCCCCTGAAATCTCTCTGAATTTTCAGAACAGAAAGGCACCAGCACTCCAGGATCAGCTTGTCCAGGGCAGCCAGCCATGGAGAAGTGCCTGAGGGCCAGGGACTCAGTGTACCTGCTAGGAACATAGAAGATGGTGAGTTTTAAACAAGTCTTTGCAAGGACTATCAGTCCTGGAGACCTGCACAGGTTCTACCATGGATGACATTTCGTGTTCTGTTTTTCTGCTGAAAAGCTTGATCAGCCATCTTTGTGCAACAAACTCCCTAAGAAGGGGAAAACCCCCAAACAAACCCTTCCAAAAAACCAAAACAACTCCCCCTCTCCCTCCAACAAAACTGCACTTATCTTGATCCTGTGCTCTTGTAGAATGACTATTTGTTCTTATACTGAGGCAACTAATTTAACTCATTAATTCTATATAGGGGCAAACTGTGTGTCATTGGGATGAAGAGAGATTCTGCCCTTATATGATATTATTACCAGAAGAATTGAGTGGTGGTCAGGTTTTGAGGTTCCCAAACTCCAGAGAGGCTGAGCAGGATGACAGAGAAAATAAAGAATGTACAGGTGCAGACAGGTGAGTGCAGAATGCATGACTTGAATCGGGATCTGGGAAGCTCTAGAGTAATGATATGGGATGATATATGTGCATAAACTTGTTCCACCAGGAAAGCAGTCTGCCTATTTCTCTGGTGGTTGATTAAGCTCTCATTTGTAAATATTTACCCTACTTCTGTGTGTCTAAGATTTTAAAGCAAAATAGCTATGACATAAATGGGCTGCACTTGGCCTGGAAACTGAAAACAAGTGCGGAGATAGCAGCATGTGGAAGTGTGCAATACAGATGCTGGCAGCAGTGTCAGTGCGGGCATTAGCCCGGTGAGGTTGTGGCTACAGCAGTGGAAGACAGGGTCTGTGTATGTCAGGCTGGCAGAGTGAGCTGGAGTGAGATGGATCCTTCCCATGCAAGATTCCCACAAGTGGATGGGGAGAAGGGAAAGACCACAGATACTTCTGCAAGAGCCCTGCAGGCTGATCCCATTAGTGAGGCATGAGCGTGTGTGTGCATGGAGGCAAGCGTAGCAGTAAGATGTCTGTGGATATTGGTAAGTCATATGCTGGCTGTCTGGAGAAGAGTGGGACTGTCCCAGGGTGGTGTCATGGGCTGGTAGCACTGTGGAAGGAAGGGCCACTGGATAGGACATGCTTTGGAAACAGGAATGGAGATGAGGGACAGACCTGTCCATACCAAACTTCTCATCACAACTGTGAGGGTGATGTACCCCTCACTTTCCCTTGGCGGTTCTCTCTACATACTTGTCTGAAAGAGGTGATGGTACAGGATAACCTGCAGTGTTCTTCATTATACCTTGAAGAGACATCCATACCAATCTGTCTTATGCTATGACAGTGTCAGGATGTTGAGGTTGTGGCATCTCATGGCACCACTTTTGCTTTGCTGGTGATGCAGTTTTTATGCTGATCTTTGGCTTCCTTAGAAAAGAGGTCCAGGGCCAAGGGCTAGAAAGTGATGAGGAGAATCATGGTGACGTCCTATGGGATACATGCAACTGGACAATGGGTGAGAGGAGTGCCCAATATGCCATCATGTACTCCGAAAGACTGGAACTGTTCATCGTGGTGTTCACCTCCTGAAAGGCAGCAGGTAGTACTTGCTGGGGCAAGAGTGAAATCCTTCTGTAAAATCAGAATGGTGTCTCATAGGGTACTTTGCCTTATTCTCACTGAAAATCAGAGGGTCCTGATGCCAAGTTCTACTGAAAATGGGTTGTAGGCTTGCCAGGTATTTTAGTACTTGAATGGTTGCTGTTGTAACCAGAATGTCTCTTCCTTGAATACAGGATTCATTTCAAGTCCTTGATGAAGAGCTCTCTTGGTGTTGATGGGTTTTGTGTTAGCAATTCTGTTAGATGGAGAGATTAATAAGCACAACACTCATTAAAGGACCCTCTCTGTTGATTGTATGTAGCTCAAAATTCTACAGGCAATGACTGAAGAGGGCAACGATCCTTGACAGAAAAGGAAATGTAGTTTCCTTTCCTTGTGTCTCAGTCTGCTCCCACAGTTGTACCTGTTTACAAGGAGTCATTGGCAGTGAATGAACTTCATGATGTTGATCTTTTTTTAAACAGAAAAGTCATATGCAAAGCTGCAAGGACAGGGAGAAGTGTTGTTACACATTTCCTGATAACCTCTGGGGGACCTTGGGGATCAGTAACATCCCAAGCTTAAAACTCCCAGATCAAACCATCCTCTCTTGGAGCAACACCCCACAACTGTTGGTTTCACTCCAGTTGCTTGGAAGAAAGATTTCAGCCCTGCTAGCCCTAAGGGAGCACCTTCTTTCTCTGGTGCTGCGCATGCTAGGGTGTCAGAACCTCTAGGAAGTTGGCTTTCCAGCTCCTGGCACTCTGTGCTTCCAACCTGAGAACTTCCAGCTCCTCAGGGTCCCAAACTCACACCAAATTGCAGGTATGGAAAGATATTTTTGTCTGAACTCTTTCCAGAGGAACACTATTTTTCTGCTCATAGGAGTTATCCATCATCTCTCAGCACCAGCCAAGCTAAATGAACTAATTTTATCCTAGTGAGGAATTCAGTTCTTGATTACAAAGTTGGAAACACAGTGGGAGTCCTCTGATTCAGTGCAGGTGGCCTAAAATGCAGTCAGTCTGGCTCAGTTGGTCTCTGGGCTCCTTTACTGTCTGAAGAGAGGGAGAACACACTCCAGAAAGAATCCTGCCCAACCTTAGGCACTGATGTTAAGGTAGGATGAGCTGCTGTGGAAACACTGCTCTCTCCAGAGACCATACAGTGCAAATCTAGACAGCTCAAATGAGACATGTAGCTTTTTGATAGTGAAAATGAATCCAGTTCAAATGGTGAAATCAATCTTACTCAAAACTAAGGAGGTGAAATGGAGCATCAGTTTGTTCACCCATGGCTGCTGCAGCAGATGATTTACATGGGGACGAAGCGAACCCCGAGCCCTGGCCTCCTGTGAAGCTCCGTCTTTCCCTGTGCCTCTGTTGAGATGGGGTACTACTCCTTTCAATTCTCTCTTTATTTATCATATCTCCCAATATTTTATCAAATATGGCTTTAATACTGCATGTTCCTCCACCCACTGTTCTCTATGTTACAGGGCTTCCTTCTCTTTCCTTACTTCATGGAGCTCAGTTATGAAACACAAATATGGCAAATGAGTGTTATCCTCTCCAGTCCTTTGTTGATTTGATGCTTTTACTCTGCTACAAGATCAGTGCACTTGCTTTTTCATTAACCAGCCTTTCCTGAGTCTCAATGCGTTTCCATCGCTGTTAAAAATCTTTCTAAGTCATAGAGCATAAAAAGCATAAAATGCTCATTAGCTCTTCCACAGAAGGTCACACATGATATTAATATTAGAGGTATGACACCAGGTCCGACAGGCTGACAGAGGTGATGCTGCTACAGGTCTGTGCTCCAGCTCCTGCCGGCAGCAAGGCTTACCATGGGCTGCACATGCACAGAAACACATATATATAGCACATGTATATGTACACACATGTATAAACATATATACATATGTGACTGGGTCCCAGTCTTACCAGTTGCTGGCACCTGGACATATGGGACCCTGAGGCCACAGCTAAACTTCAGTTGCTGGTACACCTCCCCGCCCCCTCAAAATAACATCCCTTACCCAGGAAAATAGTTAGAAACGGCATTTAGAATCATTTAGGTTGGAAAAGACCTTTAAGATCACCAAGTCCAACCATTAACTGCTCATATGACCACTAAACCATGTCCCTGATCACCTCATCCTCACGTCTATTCAATCCCTCCAAGGATGGTGACTTCATCACCTCCCTGGGCAGCCTATACCAATGTCTGAAAATCCTTTCTGTGCTAAACCTCCCCCGGCACAACTTGAGACCATTTCCTCTTGTCCTGTCACTTGTCAGTTGGGAGAAGAGACCAACTACCCCCTCTCCGCACTCTCCTATCAGGGAGTTGTAGAGAGCAATAAGGTCCCCCCTGAGCCTCCTCTTTTCCAGGCTGAACACCCCCGGCTCCCTCAGCCACTCCTCACAGGACTTGTGCTCCAGACCCTTCCCCAGCTCAGTTCCCTTCTCTGGACACGCTCCAGAAACTTTGTTTAATACAAAGGCAGGACAGACTGAGCTGATGAGGTGCAAGACATGGCCAGACAAGCATACAAACCAGTCACCCATTTACACATGACCAGCCCATTTTATCTCCTTCTTCCTCTATTTTCCCAGACTTGTTCCTCCTGAAATCACTTGGATACCTCCTTTTGCCACCTTAGGTTCCTCCCTAAACACCTCACAATAAGTTCTCTGCCCAAAAGCCCAAATGGTCTTCCCTGCATACCATGATGTGTCCCACACACTTACACAGCAGCCCCTCAGCCTTCTGGCACCCCTCAGGTGCTCTGGCATTGACTCATCATGGTGGGTTTCACACCTAGGCCATAGGGCTGAGGCTGTCCTGGGACAGCCCTGTGAGGGGCCCAGACATGGTGTCTCTTCCCCTGTGTCCATAATTTGGGTTCCTGTCTGCCTTTCTGCCCCTACGCTCCTCTGGACTTGTGGAAATGAACCTTTGATGGGCTGCTGGCTCCTTTGGTGGCATGGGAGCAGCTGGGGCAGGGCATTATTTGGGGTCCCTCCCACCCCTTTGTCTTTTTGTGCCCCTTTCTAGGGGTGCAGATGAATTTTTGTCACCTAATCCAACATTTAACACAAAGTATAATCTTGGCACCAAAGTACATTTTCCCTTCCACTCTCAGCTACCTACTGTCAATTTTTGGAGTCTCTAGCACTCCAGACACATTTTCTATTTTTTAATGATACTCTTTTTAGATGGTACAGCCCCATTTACCCTGCTGAAAAAAGTTTTTTTTTTTTTCCCCCTTTGCTCCTCGCAGAATCACACATCCATTCTGCCCGAGTCCCTCATAGGATACCTTAAAACAGGTTTTGTGTTGTTTGTGACCTGCTTAACCTTTAATTCCTCTTTTTAAATCCTTTTATCTTGTTTCCAGCTTGGATACAGTTGTGAAAGATGGTGGGAAAGGTGGGAAGTGGGCCCTCTGTGCCCTTTGAGGTCATCTTCCTCTTCTGCAGAAGGAAAGTGGAGGTGCAGCTGATCTGGTAGGGCTTCTTATGGGAGTCGTTATTGTTACTCAGCTATAAATGATGAGGAAGCTGAAGCAATTCATGTGTGAGGATGCAATCTATTTTTATATAGAAATATCTATTACTGTGTGCTTAAACTAACCCCTTATCATTTATGTTCTCTTAAGTGAAGGACATCAGTAGTGGGAGAAAAAGATGGACAGAAATACTGCGAAGTTTTGAGGTCTGAAAGGGCAAATCTTGTTGGATTTGGTGGAAATTTCTGAAATGAGTCTGTACAGAGCAGGGTCCAGGAAATGAAGTGGGGCTGATAAAAGCAGCTTGATGCAGCCATTTGGCTCTGGTACATGAGTGCAAACCTGAAAGGCTTAAAGACTGCTCAGTTCGTCCCAGGGAGGGCACATGGATAGTGTCTCCCCAGCATCAGATCTGGAGTGCGCCCACAGGGAAGAGCACAGGACCAGTGGGGCAGAGTCAGGAGTGTGTCAGGTCTCTAGCAATGCTCCTGTCCATTGCCTGTGGGCTTTTCTCACTGGCAGACAAGCCATCTGCCAGAAACCTGTTACTAATTTTTTTATCTTTGTCTTCTTCTTACTTGACCTTGCTTCTTCGTTTTATTTCTGCAGTAGCTGATGTTACATGTTAATAATTCCAAGTGACAAACAATCACTGGCCCATATCCAAGAAATTGCTGCTTATTTAAAATCTCAGGGTGAAACAGTACCAAGGCAATCAGACAGTGATCTGATCACATCTTTAACAATTCCACAACCTGATCCATTCCCACAATGTTATCACTACCTCTTTCCACATCATTTGACTGAAATGTAAGCAGCCCAGAATATAATAACGTAACCACCTGAATTATGTGTTTAATAGGAAGCATGCAGCCAGGCGACAAAAAACAAGTATTGAAGCTATAAATTATTAAATTTAAAAAAGGAATGAGACATCTTTGGGCCAAAAGTAAGCAAAATTCCTTCTTATAAGCTTTCTGCTGGAATCTCTTTGTGTGCTCACAACCCACTGACACCCTGCCTTGAATTGTTGCTTCAATTCCTGTTTTGGTTGTCACCATTCTCAATTATTTTAAAAAAGGACCTCAAATAGATTTATATTTCTCAGATTTTATTAGACAGTAAAAAAGAGAAGTCTGAGCTGCAGCAGTTAAATAATTTATGACCTTTGCTAGAGGGGCAAGAAGACCTAAAATAAAAATAAAATACATGTATTGGAAAGAAAGGTTTCGGATCTTACTGTTTTTCCTGCTCACTGGTTTTGCTGGATGCAATTTTAAGATATATATTCAATAGAGAAGGTTTTTCCCCATCACACAGCTACTTATTATGATCAAATTCTAACAACCAATTTATAAAAGACCCATCTTGATGGAGTTGATCTCTGCTTTGATTTCATGGTGATAAAGCAAAGATAGGAAGCAGGTAGTGGGTGTACTTTCTCGCATGAAGAGGTATTTATTGTAGGTAGTGTACTTAAGCAATGATGTTTCTTTTTCATGCAACTTTGAAAATCAATATGTTCCCCTACAGTTCCTCCAACACTATCATTATCTATCCCTGAAAAAAGGCACTTACACACTGCTTTGTTTTGGCAGGCCTGAATCTGTCTTGTATTCCCTAGGCTCTTAGTGCTGATCCACAGAGGTTTTCAGGGAGGCTCTGAATTGTTTTGGACCTCTGCAAGAGGCTCATCCCGGCTGTAGGTGTCAAGGGAACTCTTCATCCTGGCCTAACATTCCTCCAGGGGATGAATTCCCAAATATAATAAAAGTTTAGCACCTGACTGATACTATTCAGATCTGAAGATATGTTCTTTTTGGTGCCCAGAAATGCCAGTGTCAACCTCCAGCCTGCAGATACATGAGTTGTATTCCTGATGTAGCTGTGAAGACACAAACACAACTATGTGGACATAGATCTATCTACCTAGTGACTTATTCTGCCAAACATGGTGGACAGCACCATACAGAATAAATGTCCATAATAAGCACATGTTCAGTAGTATGCTACAAAACTACATCCCTCCTGTCCATAAGGTTTAGTGGTGGATTTAATTTGCGATCAGGAATAATTCATTCCTCATAAATACATATTCTATCTCTCATTCTTGTTAACACCTCTCCTTTTTTATCTCCCTTTGAAAAGTTCTCAGTCTTTGACATGTCTTATAGCAATGAGTTCCACAGTTAATTATCTATTGTGGAAACCAATTACAATAAAACAAACAAAAACCAGTCCCTGCTTCTGCCCGGTCTTCTTCATTAGTCTTCAATCTGATGTGTGTCAATAAAGTATAATTCTGGACAAGCTGGAGTCAAGATTCTGAGTACACCCAATTGTCCTCCAGTTTGCTTAATGTGATGTTCCCCAGATTTCATCTCCTTGTAGACATGACATGAAAATCCTGTTGCTGTTTTCCAAGTCTCTAATCATTACGTTAGCTGTTCCTACAGCCTCCTCTATTCTTATCCTATTTTTTATAAGTTCACTTTCAAACAGAGTTCAAGATAAGGTTGTCTTGCTTGTAAAAGCACTGTCATTGTTAAAGTATTATTTTTTTTGAGTTGGTTTTGGTTGGGTTTTTTTGGGGTTTTGGTTTTTTTTCCACAACTTCCTATAACACTAAAAAAATTGCACAGATCATAGAATACAAGACTTAAAGGAGCCTCATGAGATCATTTAATCTACCACTTGAACTGAAGCACAGCCAGGGATCAACCCTTAATAGATGTTTTAATATGGTTCTTTCCTGCAGTTTTGCCAATATAGTTGTCCCTATCCTGTTCCTGTACTTCTCTCTGGACGGGCAGTGGGTTTTTTCTTATTATGTTGCTGAAATATTTTTAATGCAAAATCAGATGTTAATTTGTTGCTTTTCCACCCTATACAAGATGGAAATCAAGTTGCTATTGGTCTCTTTGTAACTATTTTTATGTTGTGGGGGCATGTTGTGGTACATATTCCCTTGCTTCCCCTCTCTTCTAGAAGAGAAAATTTACCAGTTCCTCTGATTTAACGATTTCTCCATATGGAACCTCTTTTTCCAGTTTCCTTTCAAGCTACCAGCATGATTATTAAAGTCCATTGACAAGAAAAGCCACAGCATGAAGCTGATGACCTTCCATCTCTTAATGCCTCCTGCTACTGCATTCCACAATCAGGTTTAGGTTGCTGGCTGCAGTTCATCTGCTTTTTTTTTGCAAAGGCATCACACCACCAGCTTGTAATGAGTTTGTGGTAATCTCTAACTCTGAGCATAGGTTGTGCTTTATTGTTGCTAACAAGCTATTGCCCATATTGAATTTGAACATCCGATTTCTCCTTTGTCAAAATGTATGTGCACGAAACTTGGCTTCAGCAATGGAGTTTCTGCTTCCATGTTCCTGGCAGCTGATTTGTTTCTCCCTATTGCAGATTGCTTCCTCCACAGGTACACTGATATGACTGCTTGTGGGGCTTTGCTGTGGACCAGAGAACTGAACCAGGTTAGATATAACACTTTATAAATAAGGAAGGGGCATTTGTGTTCTGAGTTGTCTCAGGGAGCTGTTTTGCACTGCAGCCCCACAAAGAGTTGATCATCACACCCAGAAGGGCAACGAACTTATACAAAGGAAGAAATAAGCAGATGGGAGATGGGGAGAGGGACAGAAAATTGTCAAACCAGCTTTGATGGCAAGGGTAACCTTACCTGCCTAAATCCCAGACTGAGCTGTTTGCATTTGTCTCTGTTGAACTTGATTGCATTTATTTTGGGTCATGCCTTCCATTCATCAAGACCATATTCAGTTCTGATCCCATCCTCCAGAGTACTTTGAAATCTTCCCAGTGTCTGTGTCTCAGAGCCCCCCTTGTCCAATTCCTGTTTGTTATTTCCCTTCTGAACTATTGAGAGAGGCTGTGAGTGAACTTTATGGAAAGCTGAGAACACACCAGAGGTCACAGCGTTAAAGAGAGCTGTGCAATTCACATTTTTATACTGTAGAATGTTAGACATATTTACAAAGTTCACAAGGTGTTAAGGTCGCTAATCATCCGCCAAAGCAGACAGGGAAAACTTTATACTGAAATGTAATGGCTTCCTGCCAAGAACATGGGAGGTAGTACCACGACACGACAGAGATGCCCCCAGAAGATGTAGGATGCAAGGGCTGAGGCAACTCTACCACTGGAGGTCTGGAAGAACTGTGTCAGGTATGGCTCTTCCTTCTTGGGGAAAGGTGCACTCACAACTCCTCCAATTCCTTCCCCAGGCCTATTTTTCTAGGAAACGCATTTGCTTAACAGGAGAGGAAGAAAATTTGATGGGGTATCTAAGAAGGGGAAAGAGAGGGGGTGGGTCAGTTGGAGTCTGCTGCCACACAGCAGTTCCCTCCAATGTTAAAGTCCAACGTTCATTGTAAGTGAGCCACATGAGGGTAAAATCGACATTTCCCTTGTAGTTCAATACAAATTCAATTGTGTTTTGTGTTTTATTTCACTAGTCATTTTTTCTGTTTCCAAATTTGGTAGATATTCCTCTGAGCCTTCCCCTGACATTAGATATGTTTGCTGTGTTAGAAGCCTACCAGGCTGATGACACTGCTACTGCTGAAACGGGAGCCTGCAGTACTGCAAAAGGCACAGGCACTCCAAAGTTTCACCTCGAGGAACAGGTCTGAGAGCTGCAGGCTGGACAGGTGCATTTTGCCAATCTCTAGAAGGTCAGTACAAAGTCTGGGTTCTTAACTGCCAGGTTTGGAGAGGGCATGAACACAAATCAACTCTGTTTCCAGTGAGCAGGCATCTGGGTTCCATCTCAACTGTCAAGACACTGCCCGAGTTGCCAGAATATGTTGTGCAAATTTTACTGTATTCTACCATAAAAACTATAAATGAAAATATTGACTAAAAAATACTGACTAGCGGCACAAGACACAGCCCTGTTTGAAAAAGTCTCCAAAGTGGCCTGGGAAACACCTAGGGCTAGTGCCCAAATAATGTTTTCAGGGCTGTTTATCTACCACAGTACTTTCCTGCAGACCATATTTCCCAAGCACACTTGCAAGACTACCATGTGGGACTATGTCATAACCCTTCATAAAGCCAAGATAGATCACATCAACCACTTTCCCTATACACTAGACCAGTTATCCTGCCAAGGAGAGGAAATTAAATTGGTTTGACATGAATTGTTTTTGTCAAATCCATGTGGGCTCTTATCGTATTACCTTATTATCCCCCAGGTGCTTATAAGCCACTGTTTAACTGCTTGTTCCAGCATTTTCCAGGTACTGAGGTTAGACTGACCTGTATATCTCCCCAGGTTCCTCAATTACTCCTTTTTAATGGCAGATGTTATACTTATTCCTTCCTAGTCTTCTAGGATGTCACTCTTCTTCCGTGTGCTCTCACAGGTAAAGGAGAATAACTCTGTGACTGCTGAGGAAACTCCTTTCAGCACTCTGGAATGAACTGTCCTTTTCTTTCTTCCTCTCTTAAAATTAATTGCATTAATAATTGGCAAAAAAATTACATTTTATTTTTAAGTGAGGGATGCACTGAATACTTTTGCTTTCTCTGTATCATCTATTATTTACTCTGTCTGGAATTATCCAAGGATTTATTTCATTTTCCTTATTCTTACATATTTATTTTCTTACTACATTTTTGTCCCTTACTCATTATAATTCATTCTCTTCTCTTGCATACTGACCTTCTGCTAATACGTTTTCACATTTAGTTTCCACTCCTGATGTTTCCTTTTTGTTCCAAGTCACTGAAAATTACCCAATGCAGCCACCATTTTTTTCCATTGCAGTTACTGGGTTTTGTTTTCTTTTTGTGTGTGTGGTTTGTGGTTTTTTCTTCTTTTCTTTTTTTTTTTTTCCTTCTCCCACATTAGGACCATTTCTCAGTCTTTTTTTCTATGTACCTGGTCTCCAGCATTCCTTTTCTAATTATACTCTTTTCCCATGAAATCATATTTGCCAAATTTCTTGAGTTTACTTCCTTGGAGTTTCCATTCCCAAGTGTCTTTTAAAGGGTTAAGCATAACATTAACATATGCTCTAATTCTTTGTGGTGAGCCCCTTAACCAGCCAGAATAATCTAAAATGTCATATGCGAATGTTATTTGAAAACAATTTAGAATAACAAATGTTTGTAGGGAGTCACACTCTGGTGGAAGTGAAGAGCTTTGCAAACAAGACTTCCCCTTATTCTGCCTTGTGAGTGTGTCCTTCCTACAGCTCTGCTGTCATTCCAGAAATTTCTCCAACTGCAATAATCACGTTCCCACTGGGTCCCTGTGAGAAGTCTCCTGCTGAGCAGCTCCGAGGTGCCGTCCTGCGGGCTGGGACGTGCCCTGCCTTCCTTCCTCCCGCTCTGCTCCCGCAGGATTCTCTGGGCTCCCTGGAGAAAGGGTCTGTCCTGGTTTAGCCCTGTCTGGCAATGAAGCACCACCAGTCGCTCTACCACTCCACCCCCGTACCTCCTCCACCCCCTGTCCCAGTGAGGAA
>NW_010257320.1:0-11513 GCF_000690775.1 Eurypyga helias
CCCTCCATGCCCCACCCCCCAACAGGAACACAGCACACCCTGGGAGGAGGAGGAAGAAAACAAAAAACCAGAAGGGGAGGAAGAAAGGGGAGAACAAAGAAAGAGGCTGGACAAACAGATGATGAAGAAAAACTCGCTGGCATGGAAAGGTTTCAGCATCATCATCATCTTGCCGTTGGCCAACCACAAAAGGAGGTTCCTTGAGATGAGGTAATCTGTGCGACTCCTTCCCGGCTCGCTCCCTGCCAAGAGCGGAGAGGAAGAGCTGCTGGGGGCCAGTGTGAGACAGCAGGCTCGGCCGTCCATCAGAGAGACCAGCTGGTGGAGGGCTCTGCGCTGGGGGTTCCCCGGGATGAGGTAGGGCTGGGAGAGCAGTGGGAGCTGCTGCTGCTGCTGCGAACTTTGGGTGCTGGAGCCGGCAATGAGATGGACGACTGGCTTCTGGGCAAAAAGCACTCCTGCAGGGCACAGAGAGGCGAAGAGAAGGGTTACTGGGACTGCAGGGTGGCACGGCTGGGAAGGATCGGGTACAGTGCAAAGTCTACCCAAGCCCAAAGTCCTCAGCCTAACGGAAAGGGGCTTGGTGTAAATCACGCAGGCTTGAAGACAGACCAGAGGCTCCGTGACCAGGACATAAGGAGGGATCCTGGGGACTCGCTCCGGCAGCCTCTCTCACAGAGGACTGATGGCCTCAACACCTCTGGAGGAGAGAAGCAACCTCCTGTGGTACATACTGCACCGCAGTGCCAGGCTGTGCCCAAGGACGTCCCCTGAATGTCAGTCCCCTACAGCAGAGCACAGGGGACAAGAGCAATTTGTGTCCCCCAGAGATGCCGGAGGAAAAGCTGAGTAAAGCCACTCCTCAGGAGGAGAAAACTGCTAACTTTCTGCTAACACTTCTATAGTATTTTTAAAACCCAAGGGAAGGGGTTTCTAACCACCACCACCTCCTCAAGGAAAGGGTAATTAGCCTTGAAGTGCCGGGCACCAAAGAAGGAGAAAAGCAATCACCTCCTACTGAACTTGCTGGGGTTGTCCATGGCGTGCTGTGGCAAAGAGCACGCCACCCTCCCCACGTCCCACTCTGCACCACCAGCCCGCCTCCCGCCCGATCCCCGGGAGCGGCTCTTTCTCACCAGCATAAATTGTGCCGTTAATCTCCACCGACATGTTAATGCTCCCAATGCCGTTCGGTGACAAATTCAGCGCCGCCGCGTCCGGTTTGTCGTCTTTCAAGAAAGAAGAGATGCAGAGTTAGAGAGTAACTACCCTGTTACCTGCACCACCCAGAGCTGATCCTAGGTGTACACAGCCCTCCTTCTGTCTCTTTGCAGAGGAAATCCCCACACGATGTCTGCTTCTGGTCCTACAAAGTCTACAAAGGTGTTTAAGTGCTTCAGTGTGGGTGACTGAGGGCTGGGATTCCACCAGCAATGTGTAAATCTCCTCCCAGCTGACACAATGAACTTCCCCTCCACGGAAAAGTCTGCCAGCTCATGGGACAAGACCGTGTTTAAATTGGCTGGATCGCGGCCGTGTTCGCAGCAAACTGGCGGCACGTGCACAGTCCTCTCCACCTGCGCTGAGAGGTGGCAGCTTCTGGAGGAGCTGGTGCTTCTCTCTCTGCAAAGCTCACGCTGCAGCGGCTCCAGCGGCCGCTGGAGGGAGGGGACTACTCCCAGCACCAAGGACTCAACCCCAGGAACACCGTACGCTCAGCTGCCCCTATAGCCTGTGTCAAATCCAGGTTATTTTCTCCGTCCTCAGCCCAAAGAGCCCGTTCGGAGCCAAGATGGGCAGCTCCGGAAGTGCCAATACAGAGCAGCGTTTCTATTCGCACTCATTAAAGGGAGCTGAACACCAAACTCTGCCAGGCACTTCTGAAGCCCCAACCTAAGCGAGCCGTAACTGCGAGCCTGGTCTGCGTGCTCATGAATGCATGCTTACAGTTTGCACAGCCGTATCGTGGTTACCAGCCCTCCCCATGTTGGTTTTGGGGCACTGGGGTATTAAAACAGAGAGATTATGCAGACAGGCTGCTCGGGCCCCCACACTGCACGTAAAATCCAAGGGTTTTAGCTCCTTTCAAGTCTGCTGGGGCAGAAGTCCACTGTCCCTTTAAAGAATGCTAAGGACACTGTTAACATTTAACCTACAAGTTGCTAGCGAGCTATGATAAGCTCATGCAGAGCTGCTCAAAAACAACTCCGAAAAGCACTTCACAAAGCGCAGTATTATTCTTATTTTGCAATTGGGAAAAAAAATCAGGCCATGAAAGCCAGGACAGACTTGTCCATAGTCACCTACAAATTGGGAATAGTAGGAACTGAGTCCTCAGGGCTCAGCCTGTTACTATTTGTGGAGACCAAAATTGTTCCTGGCATTTTCATTTAGGAAGTTCTGAGTGGAGAGGAAAAAAAAACCAACCATGAGAGGGAACGAACATTACTTGATAAAGTTTGTATTCCCTTTTACTCACCCTATCACCTTGTTTTTACAATGCAGGTGGATACACAGTTGTCGGGAACCACGAAGTCCAAATCCCATTGGAGCAGCAAGCTGCTACTGCTTCAAAGGGGAGCCTGCCATGACCCTTTGCCATACATATTTTTCTGGCAAAGGGTCTCAATAAGGCATTTACCAGCATTGCTAGCAAAGGCCTCAACAGCAACTCTCCCCCTTCGTCTAAGCCGTGCCAAACTTGCCTGGCCTTGTGCCTACACCCAAACGTGCAGTTAATAGGGGGTCTGAGACCTTTAATTTTAATGGATCAAAAGGTTTGGAGGAAGCAGCTGTTGGGAGTGAAATTTTCTGAGGTTTTGCTCTCCAGGGAAGTGCAGCCCCCAGGACAGGTAAGGGAGCTGCAGCACTTAATCAGCTTTTGAAGCCACTATATAACCGTATTGATTCTGACAACGTGACCTTTACAGGGTGACTCCCCTTTTACAAACCATTTCAGGAGTGCATTTCCCAGGCCATGAATGCTGCTTATACGTGACCTTCTAACCCAGCCTTGCCAGGAGTTCTTTGCCTGGAGGCTGTGCGTAGGGTCACAGCAGATGTTGGTAGAAATCACCTGACTTGCTAAAAGCCCTGGGATGCATCGCCCCCCTGCAGACACAGAGATCTTTGTGGCCTCCTCATCACACCTAATGAAGGATTCCTAAAAGCTGGGCATCTCTGCTGCAGCCTGCTACCCATAGGGAAAAAGCTGTTACCTCCACGATCAATTAAAAGGGTTCCTGACTGGGAAAGGATGGAAAATAATTCCCTGCAGCACAATGCTGGCATGAGGCTCAGATAAGAGCAGGGCAGGGGAAATCTGAGCATCTGGCACATGATGGGCATCCCCTCCAAAAGTCACCTAATGGACTGCAGAATGACAGAACCGTCCCTGGTGAGGCTGAACCACACTCTGATCCGAACTACACACCAGGCATTAAAGATGAGGGAGCCAGGTGTGTGAGCCAAAGCGATTTCAGCCAGTCCCACGTGCTTCCCAGGAGGGAAGGAACACACGTACAGCAGGCAGCAGAGCACTGCTGCGAGGACACCTGAGCTAGCATCAGCCAAAACGGGTAACTGCCCACAGCGTAAGCTCTAGGGAGACGGAACGCTCGAGTCCTGAAGCTGTCTCACTGCGATCAACGTGGGGGTCCACGAGCTCAGAGTGAGGGTCTTCTTATATGGGTCAAGTGAGTTTTATCAGCTTAGATGCAGCATGTTCTGAACACAGCGAGGGCATTTCTGAACTTGGGCCGGATTACGCATCAGCAAAACAGAACAAGCCAGCAGCAGCAAGTGAAACCTAACAGAACGCTGCTACAGTTTGGCTTTGCAGTTACTCCATTTTAACAGCTTCTCGATGGCGACCTCTGCCTGGTACCCAGAGAGATAATCAAGCCTGTGTGTGAAGAGGTGTTTGATACCCTCCCCGCTGCAGTCTGCAAAGACCTTCCATGTATCCAGAGGTGCTGCTTACCCTTGCCATTGATTTTGATCTTCATGGGGATCTGCCGCGCCATGCTGAACAGGTTGCGCTGAAGAGCCTGCTGGACAAGCCGCTGCTCCTCCTCTGTCATCCGCGAGACCTTCTTCTCCGGAGGCTCTCCTGACTCCAGCCTCTCCCTCAGCTGCTCCAGGGTGGCTGTTCTTGCTGCCACGGTTGCCTGCTGGCTAGCCAAGGTCACTGGCACAGCAATACGATTTGGCATAGACACAGTCAAGGGCACACCGTCACCTAGAAAAGGAGAGAGTCACTTCGTCCCTCCTCCAGCCCTCCCTAAAGCAAGTATGCAAAAGTTTAAACTGCAGGCACAACATTCTGCAAACCCTAAGCCACCCATGTCCCGCTGCTCTCAAGTCCAAACTACTCTGGGTGGGCAAAATGGAAATTATTTCAGCGCCTGTACCTCTTAACCTGGCCACCCTCTCCACCGCAGGTAGAAGTAGCTGACCTTTTCTGACAGCAGCTGCTGGAGACACCCGAGGATTGCTGGTCCCACTGCCTGGCGCGACACCAATGATGGGGAAGCGGATCTTTGGGGGAGACAGTAGGGAAGGAGGCCCCGTGGCGGTGGGCGAGTAGCTGAACAAAGAGGAGCTGTAGCTGGGCCGCCTGCCTTCTCGCCTGTTGCCATCGATTGCAGCCTGCAGCTCAGCAGGAGAGCTAAGGGATTTCTTCTCGCATTCGTAGGCATATAGGTACTTCATATACCTAGGAGAGAGGCGAGCACAGGGAAGCTCAAGTAGGTATCTCGAGAGAACGTGAAATTACAGGCTGCAGCACCAAGCACTGCATTCAGGAGGACTTTCAGACTGAGGTCCCCTGCAGAGCTGGAGCCTTTGTCTGCGTATCATGACCGCTGCTGCACCTGGTTTGATAAGCATTGAGCAGTTTACGTGTCAAGCACAGCGCTCTCAAACACTGAGTAAACTCAAAGTTTCTTTAGAGGCAAGTACATAGTTACATACTACTACACCCACATGTGCAAAAAAGAATAATCCAGAATTCCTTTACAACTGAGATACCATCTAGAATGACAAGAATTAAGATCTTGGACTGTAACACTTAACGCAAGGAAGGAAGTTGGAGGAATTACCCTTTGTCCAAGTCATTCGTATCGTTCGCACGTGCCACGCGCAGGTTTGCGTGAGACAGCCTGTTCATGCCAAAGGCTGTAGAAATGGCAAGGAGCTTCCCTCTCTGGGAATCAGGGGCTATGACAACTTGCATGAAAACCAAGGCTGCGTAAGAGCTGGGTGTGGATTCCGAAAACCCAGCCTTCCATGCTCAAGTTACTCAACACAGCTTCGCCCTGTTGCTTCAATTTTACAGTAGGTTTACTTTCACCATTCTTTTCCCTCTGCTCATTCTACTACTTCCCTTTTTGTTTTGCTTGCCTAATCAACGTGAGGTACTGCAGGTCAGAAAAGCAATCCTTGTAGTGGATTGTAAGTAAGTAGGTGCTAAATGCAAGTTTTCACAACTGATTAGTCATAACAGGCATTAAATGATCAAGTTCATACTTGATGTCTCCAAATCAGGAGGCCTGCCTCTCTCCCTCCTCACTGTGCCAAGTGCTCTTCAGAGACAAAGCAAGACCCGCCTTACCCTGAGGAGTTTAAGCCCTGAAGAGGCAAAAAAGGCAACAGGATGGAGAGAGGCACATAGCACGGCGAGCAAGGTGCTGGGATTGTAGGGATGGAAGGGGAACGAGTTCAGGACAAGAGAAGGAACAGAAAGGAAAAATTGCAGTCCTTGGGTGAGAGAGAAATAAAGCAATTTACCAGCTCCTCCACAGCCAGAATAGAATTTACTCTTCCAATTTTTCCACCCCAGGCCCTGCTTTGCACTCCCCAGTCCCCGCTCTGCACT
The DNA here is from genome assembly GCF_000690775.1 of Eurypyga helias. Taxonomy (NCBI): domain Eukaryota; kingdom Metazoa; phylum Chordata; class Aves; order Eurypygiformes; family Eurypygidae; genus Eurypyga; species Eurypyga helias. The sequence continues at coordinate 5,879 of NW_010257320.1, forward strand.
CAGGGCCACGCTCAGACCCCCCGGACTTACTGGGTGCGAAGTGTGAACGCGGCACTAGTGATGGAGGTGGGCAGATTAAGGCCTTTGGTGATCTCTCGCCAGATCTTCTTGTTGATGATTTCCACCAGCCCTCCTTTCTCAGTCACCAGCTTGTAGAGCATGTAGAGATCCAGGATCTGCTTTGCCATGATGGGGATTCGATTGATGGGAGTTCCTGCAAGGAAACAGCAGGGAAGGAAACATGGAGTCAGAGAGAAAATGAGGCCAAGAAAACCAGCAGGTTGGGGCTATTGATCTTCCTACTAATAGGAAATTCAGGCAACTCTATTTGTAGCCTGACTTGAGGCCTCTCAATGGGTGAGTAAATAAGTCAGAGAAGTGTAGCTACATGGCATGTCCTTTTTGTGAAAAATCCTTTCCTGTAGGCAAAGGCAATTATCAGACAAATAATAACCTGCAGCTACGAGCAACTTCTAAAATAGAAAGAGGGGAAGTAGGGACTATTCAATCCTAGGGGTGAGGGAGCAGCACGGAGGAATTGTTTTTTATGAGCTGCCAGGGCAATCTCAGATAAAAATCTGTATTGCTCAGGAAGGAGCTGAGCAGCCACGCAACTCGAGTGACTCGTACATTGGGATTCAGCTCCCTCGCTCCTCAGGATTTGCTAGCCTGTATTGCTTGGGAACAGCAACAGAAAAGGGGACAGAAAAGGGTACGTGACACTTGAGAGCACCTCCCTCCCCCACATACATTTACCTCCATCCTCCCTCACAAGCACGTGCGTTAACGTTTTGCTACGGCTTCTGCTCTCACACAGCACGTTCCCCGCTCCCACTCTCTTTTCCTGAACACGCTCCCCATGACACACCGGTGAGGCCACAGGTGCACCCTGGCAGCAGCGTGTGGCGAGACAACTAGAGAAACCACGTTGATGGAGGTGAACAGACGAGTAGCAGAACGAGCATCAGCCCGTCTGGTTGCAGACACCGCACAGCCAGCGCCAGGCATCCAACCACCTTTCAGATCCCAAAACAGGGTCCTGCTCTATCCTTGCAAGGACAGACAAGGAAACAGCTCTGTGCTTTCTGTTCAGTTCTGTCATCTTGTGGGCTAACAGGGCTGAGAAAAGGGTTTGAAAAGGTCAAACTAATGAGATTTGGGCAAGGAGAGGAAGAGGGGGAAAAACGCTGATGTAGCAAACCTTTTATTCTGCATAGGAAATACTGTCCTGGATCAAAGAGCCGTCCATCTGAGGTCAGTATCCTGTGTGCCACGACGGTCAGCACCAACCTTTACAGGAAAGGCTGCGAAGCACTGTAATGGACAATTACGGAATACCCAACCCACGGGGGAGACTTCTGCCGCTGCTCGTCAGCCAGTGACTCGGTTAATGCCCCGAAGCACAGCAGTTTATGGCCCTTATAAATGGGTTTTATTCTGTTTAGTGAAAAGGAGTTCAGCTCGGCTCTGCAGATGTCCTCATTATACATGTAAGTGTAATTTTTTTTCCCCTCTCTTCCTTTTGAGGCCTGTTATGCATTAGCTCACGGTACCAATTCCCACAGGTTAATGGGATATTGGATAGAAAAAGTAAACTTTCTCAGCTTTAAAAGGGCCGCCTTCAATTTCACCAAGTTTCTAACTCCTAAACTGTAAGAAAACATAAAGAGCAACCTGATCAGGCTTGGGTCTGTGTGCTTGTCATTTTATATCTATCACATCCTCCTTTCCTTGCCTTGTCTAAACAACCCCTTCCCTGTCCACAACAGAAAAGTCCACAAAGCCGTAATTTCACAAACTGCATCAGATCCTCTTCCTGCATTTCACAGACGACAGTTCCCTCAGGGAGCAGAGATAGAGACGTTTCCAAGCTGTTTAAACGCCCTGTGGCTCCATCCACCCCAGCCAGCTGCCCCAAGCCAGGAGCCGGTCCCTCCCAAAAGGCCGGGCTGTGTAAACGCAGTCCTCCACTTGCTTTGTTTCTTCCTCCGCCACCATTTTGTCTCAGCGCGTTATTGCAAAGATTACGAGCACGCTAACAGCGTCATTTCAGACACACAGAGGGCTGGCCGTGATCAAGTTACCAGCCTGAAGTTATCATTCATCAGCTGAGCCGCAGTAACCAGAGTCACACCCAGCCCACTTCTAATGAAAAGCGGGGAAATATTTAGCTCAGAGGTCTCCAGGAAGGAGAGGTGGGTGTTTTTTCACCCCAAAATGCCTCTCCATTAACATTTCTGCCTCAGCAGCAAGGAAAGCTAGGGTGCACTAAGGGTCCTCACGTTGCCAGCAAAGCCTCTGCCCCACTGGAGCAGGATCCAGACCCTCTTCCCCTACTCCTCCAGCAACCCCACGCTCCTCACAGCCACCCACTCTGCCCCAATCCAATTTAGGGAATAGCATTAACTTATCCAGAAGGGGCTTTCATCCAGCTCTCCTTAGACAGTGACCAGATGGAGAGTGAAAGGGAAGGGTCATGGATAAGGCTCCTCAAGCAAATAAGCCACTAATACAGAAATATAAGGAAACATCTACTTTTTAAATATACTGCATTTATCCTGAACAGTTTTACTCTTCTCCAGACTCTCCCATCTCAGCATCTGAAAAGGTACACCAGTAGATTGATCCAAATGTTCCTGTGAAAGGGACAAGCATTATCCGCATCAGTGGGAAATAAAAGCTTAAATGTATTTGCAGAGAGCCTGCCCCTGGCTGGGGCAGAAAGAGCGACTGGATCCCACCTCCCCGCTGCACGCTACTACCCCTCCGACACCTTCCCTTCCTGAAGTTTGCTTTTAAACACGACCCACAGACCAAAGTGCCCTGAAATTTAATTAGCAGTTTTATAAACTAAAACCTATAGTTCCCCATCCCCTCCCCCAGGTTTGCTTATACAGGCTGAGAAATTTTACGGCAGGGACAAAACTACTTCCACCCTTCTACCACTTGAGCATGGAGATGCAATCATTTTCCTCCTGCACACTCTCACAGTACCACTCAAAGTAACATCTCCCAGAGCTAGCGAAGAGTGATTCGAGTTTGGGACCCGGCAAATTAACTGTACTCCTCACCCACTCTGCACGCTTAGAGCAGCCGACTGCAAAGGAGAAGCATGGAAAGGCTGTGCTCGGAGCCCTCTCCTCCCCCAGCCCCTCGCCGAGGAAAAGCAAGGCGATAAAGTCTTTATTGGAAGCCCGCAGCGCTCAAACAGGAAAGGCTGAAAAACGAGTATCATGGGACGATTGGTTGCTGAAGCCGAGCGGATCCTTTCACAGGCGGCTGCAAGGCTTGTCAGGGGCCATGATGGATTACTGTCATCTGGCAGCATCAGGATTAATGATCCGGAGGTCAGAGGGGAGAATTCCAGAGGGAAAGGTCAGCAGCCAGGGGCACAGCATAAGACTTGTTGCCTTTTGACGGCAAACTCAATTTACTGTACTTTTAAGGCTCTCAGAAATACCGCATATACTGTGCTCGTGAAGAGTCACAGCCTCGCTTGACTCGAGGAGAAGGCAAGGAAGATGACTTGCTCCCCTTCTGGTTTTCTTGGTAAAGTACCTTTTTTTCCTTTTAGTATAACCCCAGCCACACAAGATGGGACATTCCTGCAAGGAATCAGCCAAAGGAGGGAGCAGCAAGGAGTCTGTTTCCACTGGAAAAGGGATGATGCACAGTTGATGAGCATTGGAGCCCTCAGGAAGATGAGCTCTAGGGCAGGCAAACTCCTGCTATCGAAGGCCCAAGGGTGGGAGTATGGCCTAAGAGTAAGAGGCTGTAAGACTCCAGACACCCTACCTTCTCCTTGGCTAACTAGAAGGGCTATGAAGAGGACAAAAAGCCCAAGAATGACACTGGACGGAGAAGGAAGAATCATCCCATAGTCATAGGCTCCTGGTTTCTGAAGGGAAAACTAACTGTAATTCACATTTCTCAGATAAAGAGTTTCCTTGGAGGAAGCCTCAACGGTAGCTATAAACGTCTCTGTCCTTCAAAGGAAATAAGCAGCCGCCTCTGCCAAGCCATTTCACCCCATTCCAAAGCCTCTTCTGTTTCCAGCAGACGTAACAGAAGCCTAAAGGGCTTATAAGGATAGGCTTGGACATCCCCTATGCTAGAGAGGCAGAAGGAGCAACTGCGTGATTTTCATCCTTCAAGAGCTCTTCAAGAAGGGTCTGAGGAAGCTGTAAACCCCAGATAATCTTTGAACAGCTGTTTTTACATCTACTGGCAATGAACCAGTATCTGGGGGTGCTGGCAGAGCCATCAGCACATGCAGGCTCTGCTCCTCCAATCGCCACTCGCTCCATGATGGGGTTCAGCCCTCCTGTCCATTGACAGGGACCCTAAGCTTTGGACCATCATCTTCTTCACCCACCCAAGCACGGCTGCCCAGCATGGGCTTTTTCCTGCTCTTCATCCTGTTTTAGCCACACCTCAGAGTTACACCTAATTCTGAAGATGCAAACTGATGTTAAAGGGCCCCTAAGACTGTTCTTAACCAAATCACAGAAACTAAGTCCCCTCTCATTTTGCAGGGGTTTGCTTGGCTCTGCAAGTCCTCCACGAGCCCTGCCATGAGCCACTCTCTCCTCCTCCTCGTGCTGAGCCATGCCCACTGCAGGGAGTTCCCCACCACCGGCAGTCTAAGCCATGACTTGTCCTGCATGCAAGAGACAAAGAGCAGTTAATTACACCCAGCCTGGAGCAGTTACTTCTTTAGTCACCTCCCATTTTTCTTCCTATCCAATTTACTTCCAGAAGTGTCCATTTTTTAGTAAGGAACAAAGGAGGTGATAATCCCAAACATTTATTCTACAGAACAACATTCACAGTGTAACAAAAGATGCTCTGGAGTGAAAAATAAGCACAGAGGGGCATTTTTAAGCCATAACTTGTACAGGTAAGGAAAGAGCTGCTCCTTCCAGATTCCACTCTGTGTTCAGAAGAGAAACAGGATCAGGCAGTCGAAAAGGAACAGGTTTCCCCCGGGAGACTGAGGAAGTCCACAGTGATTAAAAATAATTTTGAATTGAATCTTAAACTGATCTTCATGTTTCTTTGAAGGGAGACACCACAGTTACTTGGTATAAATGACCTCCCCACTCTCCCAGGCTAAACAGAGGTAAAATTCAGTTCAACAACAGATCAGCAGTGCAGGACAGGGGCAAATCAACTTGAACCCTGCACCGTCTCCGTTCCCGGTTTGCTTGAACTCCTCTCCCAGGACAAAGCCCAGCTGGCTTCACACAAAGTTGTCTGTCCAGCCACCCCAGCTACTTTGCACAAAAGTTTTATTTGTTGATTTGGTTTGAGTATCCCAAGCACTCAGAGTAAAAATAAAAAGCAAAAGGTATACAGAAAGGAAAACTCCCCTCTTCCTCCCTGCCCATGCATGGCATTCCCACAGCGGGCATTCTCACCTCCCAACAGGAATGTCACCACCTGATCCACAAGCCTGCAGACCATTAGACACTCCTACTAAAGCAGGAGCCGGGACAGAGGGTAATTAATCATGCTCTATTTGACAGGAGGCCCACTTATCTGTACCCCTTGAAACACCATCAGTTTCTGCTTCCCTCCTCAATAAGCGAGGCTGACAGCAGCCCCTTATCAGATTTCGGCTGCTGAAACGGAG
>NW_010257320.1:11544-26705 GCF_000690775.1 Eurypyga helias
TGGCATCCGTGCCCTGCTTATACTAGCCAAGGCTCCAGCCACATTAACCTTCCCCAAAACAGACCCCATGGAGATGTGCTCTCTTGGACTGAGCTCAACTACAGCCCAACTGTTTGGCTGCCACTGACACAGCTGGGCCCAATATATTTGTTCTTAGAAATTTCTTCACCAGATGCTGAACTGGTGCTGGGGTGCCATACAAATGGCCTTTGGATTGAACAAACTCTTCTGTGTTTGTACCCCTGGGCCTAGAGCAGAAGGCAACGCAGAGAAACGAGGGCAGCTGGGGAAAGCAACAGCAGGTCAGGTAAGCTGCACGTCAAAAATGGGAGCATCTTCACACTAAACAGTTCCACCTTCTTCCACTCACCTGGATATCTACAGGGTCATCTCTCCAGTGCTGAGCCACCTTCCCTGCTTGACTGCAGCGGTTTCAATCATTTGGAAAAACATGCTGTTTGATTTAGGGGGAGGGAAGGCCAAGAACACCCAAAGCAAAGAGGAAGTACCACCATAAGGAAGAGCTTGAGAAAGCCAGGATTTGAGACAAACATCCAGTGTCTTTGAGATGCTGGAGAAACACCTTAACATCTCCAACTTAGGAGAAAGAGAGGAAAAAGCCCCTTTACTCAATTTTCTATACCCAGGAAGGAGTGCCTGGTGTTCAGGCACGGATCACTGCAGCAGCCTGCAATCAGATGAATAAGCTACAGAAAGCTTCGTGCAAAGCAACAACAGCCAATCATTTCAAATTAATTTCTTTTGTACCCTGTCTCCAGTGCCAACTCAGCTCGTAACAAAACAGCTGAGCTGCTTCTGGCTAAATTTAAAGCAAGCCTCTTGTAACCCAGAACCAAGTAAACTCCTAATACTATTTTCCCTTTAATTACAACTGCAGCTTCCAGTGTGATTTTTCTTTGGAGCTAAAGTAATATTCACCCTAAGCCAACATTTTTTCAGTTGTTTACCACTAAAGGATATTAATTATTTGAACTGTACTCTTTTTTTTAAGATCTTTCAAAGGGAAACTTCCAGGATTTTCCAGATTAGAGAAAAAATTCTCATGGCTGTCTGCAATGAATGTTTTGATGTATGAAAACCAGGAGGAGGAATAAGTTTGTTTCTTATGGGAAGGACCCGCTGATAACTACTTTTAAGTTACTGCAATTTGCCCAGGTAAAGTCCTCCAAAATATCAACTTATGTAGCTGGTTGAGACTTTTAGTCACTTGGCACTTAAGGTGGATGAGCAAGACATTCCCTGCAAGACTCACAGAGCAGTAGGGGTTAGAAGGGTCCTCTAGTGATCACCTAGTCCAACCGCCCTGGCAGAGCAGGATCCCCTAGAGTAGGTCACACAGGAACAAGTCCAGGCAGCTTTGGAAAGTCTCCAGGGAAGGAGACTCCACCACCTCTCTGGACAGCCTGTTCAAGATGCTACAGAGAACCCTGCCTCAGGTACAGGCCTACACATCCCCAGAGGAGCTGGATTCAAGGTGTTCAGAGATCCCAAGCACTTCGCTTTGCATCTGGTTTTAAACTAGCATCACTTAAGTGTTTAAGTACATGGTGTAGTGCATTCTGTTCCCTGTTCTGACAGGCTCAAATCGCTGAAAGAATACAGAGGAATGTAAACCAGAGCGCCAGTTCCTCCCACAACTTAAGGAAGAGTCATTCTTTCTAACAAAAGTAAAAAGCTCAAATATTTCACTGATCCCCACTGCTTACCATTTGCACAAGACACTAGTCACCATTTTTCCTGAGTCTAAGTCAGAACAGTTGAACAACGAGGTTCTTTAAAGGAGGCACAGGGGGCAGAGATTTAGCTGTGTACAAATCAAGGGTCTAATGGGGAAGTGAACTTTGCCTAGTTGATCTGGACCATCCAGAAGAGGCCTCTGCCGTGCCTTGAGTGAGAATTTTCCACTGCAGAACACCTTCTGCTATTTAAGAAAGCATTTGCTGCAGCTCAGCATTAAGCAGGTAGCATGAGCAAAGGATGCTGAGAATTTATGTCTATCGATGTCTCATTTAGAGAACTACATTGCTTAATTCAGATTCAAAAATATCTCCAGAGGATCAAAAGAAGAAACCTGCAAAATTGAATCAGTAGAATAATGAAGTGTATTCCCTGGACAAACATTCCATAAACACATTTGGCCTATAGATAAACGAATCCGTCAGTAAATGCTTTTGTCAATACCCTGGATTTGTTGTATCTCCACATCTAAAATGCGCAGACAGAGCATACAACAGCAGGAAAACATTAAACCCACACGCTCAGACTTACAAAGCCCCTTCTATGTATATACACATAAAAACCAGAATGGTCAAGCCATCTGGGAAAACCAAGGTCACGCAGAAACCTTGAACAAAATTAGTAGAGCTGTACAATTGGAGACATTTTATGAGGTCTTCACAAAGGCAGTACTTAAAATGAACAAAACAGCTTCCCTTGAAAGGCAGCCTTTCCTAATACACCATAGCATGCAGTTAGATCTCTTCCCCATCAAACCTTTTCTCAAGAGGAATGTCTTGCACGAACACTGCTGATCTTTCCAAGAGAAGAAACAGCCCTGCTACTCCAACTTTCTCCTGACCAGCACTCGTGGAATACAACCAGCTCGGTTATTGGTGGCTGCAGGAATCATGCCACTAACAGTCCTTCACCATCTGGGGACAAAAAGCAGCCTAGCTAGGCTCTCTCGTACATGCTACAGGGCTAACAGCTACATTTCTCTACTCCTCATCATATCTATGCCTTCTACCACACACAAAAGATGGAGAAAATTTAGCTTCAAGGTAGTAGAAAGACCTGAAAAGTGGAAAATGTCATCTTCTCTCACACTAAGTCTAATCTGAGTAAGTTTGGCTACATACATTTCTGTAATAAAATTCTTTTCAGCAATAGAAGAGATGCGGGAACACAAGATTGCCCCGAGTTGTTGCAACAGACACAGCTTCAGACTGGGCACATAGAAAACTGCTCCTGCCTGCAGTGTTCTCAGTGGTAGGCAGACCAAATCCAGCCTCTGTGCCTGCAGTGCAACCCCCTCCACAGCAAAGCAGCCTCAGCCCCTGCCCAAAAATGCCCTGAATCACAAACTTGCCCATAGAGCAGCTCCTCACGCAGGAGGAGGTTAAAAATACAGCTTCAAAGAAACCAGATATCAAGGTGCAACTTGTCACAAGACACCAGATCAGCAATGAAGACAGAGGGAAGCCACTGCTAAACCTGCTTATCCCTGCTCAGTCTGAGGACAGACAATCTTTGGTATGAGACTGCAGAAGAGCAGAGAAAGGGGAAGGTGGAAGTGGTAATACAGCAAGCTAGCATCATCCCTAAGCTGGCTGCATCAGTTCGGTCCTGTTGTGGGCCTGGATGGAAGTAGTCCTGCACACTAATTGCTCTCATCAGCTCGTCTCCCCTCCTCTCCCCATCTGCCCCTTCAATCACAGCCATGGTGGGACCCCATTCACCTAAACACATACAAGGAATAAAACATCTAACAAAGGAAGAGTTACAGCTTCCCTCTCATCTCCCTCTTCCATCATTATTGCCACTGAAGGGCCATTTTATCACTTGCAGCTGTGGTCATTCAGCGACAACCTGCTGTGCTCAGAGGCAGATGAGACCTGCACATTTGATCTGCATTAAGCCTGTTTCATGGCTTCACATTTCTAGGTACATTCCTAACAGCAGCACCAACAACCAAATCTTTTCATCCCTCCAACTACTCAGTAGCTCCTGTGAAATCTGCCATTTATCTTTTCACATCAGGCTTTTTTTGGTTCAGCATCAGTTAAGCAATCTGTGCCCCAAATCTATCAGCCCCCAACAAGGGCCAGCGCTTCTCTGGCTCCTGCAGGACAACAGCAAAATCCCCATCTTTACAACAGCAATGTTTATTAGCAGAGCTGCTTTCCCTTCAGACACGAGGTGCAAATTAACCAGCTCTTCACACATACTAGCTAAGAAACACAGCACTTTGCTCCCAGTTGCAATAAGCCCTCGGTCATACCCATCTTCGGGGACTTTCAGAACAAGGCAGCTGTTCAGCCTTGTTTGGTTTAGGATGCTCGTTTGACACAAAGCAAAGGGCAGAGAAATGAAAGGCCTGAATGGCATCCTATAACTTTGTTGCAGAAGCTCCCAAATTTTTTTCCAAGATCCTAGAATAGGGCACAGTGAGCAAGTCTATCTGCCCACTAGAAAACCAAAGTCCTGCGGTGGATAGCGGTGAGGAGAGCAGGCATGGGGAAAGCAGTCAGTAGGGCTTCTGAAAAACCATGCCAAGCCAAACGATTTCCTTTGCAGGGAGACACAGCAGCCCTGAAGAGAACCTGCCTCCTGTAGCTCAACATATGCTGTCCCGTTCTGCTATCAACCTGAAGCAGCTTAGCTCCCCACAGTCCTGCCCGTTTCTTTTGGGGGTGCCAAAACATAAAGCAAACCCACAACTGCAATCTGTCCAGTTCCCCAGAGCAGGAGCAAACGTTTCCAGTCCCTCTCGCAGAGCTGTCTCTTCACGGAATCTCTCCCCCATAGGTGCTGGGCTCTTATATTTCATTTTCAGCCCTCTAGCAAGCAAGAAAACAAGGGAGTCTCCAGAAAACAAATACAGTTGGAAATGCCCAGATGATTAAAAACTAAAACTCCTACAGCAACCAGCTGGTGACCAGCTCAGCCTCTGCACCAGGAACATGTCAATTATAAATAATTAAGAGGTAATAGGAAGGAGACACTGAAGTATTAAGCAGATTTCTCTCCAGGTATCTAGAGGTTTCTATTGCTGCCAATCACACCCTTCAGATTATTGTCTTGTCTGTCAGTCATCCCAGGCCTTACATGAGCATGTGAGCTCAGGTTAACATTTGCAAGTAAACTAATTAAGCCCGGTTATGCCTCTGCACAGGAAAGCCAAAAATATCAGCAAAACCCAGCTCTAATTTTTAACTGACTTAGAAGTATAACCTCAAACTGCTGGAGAGTGAAAATTCACACAGGTCAGCTCTCGCCGTGCCAGGAACAGACACAGATGAAGAACAATTGCAAGAGCTGCATTTTGGACAGCCTTTCCTCTGCTTATGGTCTAGTCATCTACAGAATAGGATGCACCTGAGGATGCAGGGTTCAAAAGACAAACAGAAATAAGACTCTAGCTCCAACCCAAACAGATAATTTGCAACATCTCAGTCATGCCTATTTGAACCTTTATGTTTTATTAGACTCTTGGGGCACAGTATTGCTGGTGGCACTAAGGCAGCCCCCCTTCCAAATAAGCACAACCTGGCTTGTTTGGTCCAGCACACTTGGAGCACATTATGCCATGAAGGAGCAAAGCATCTTTTTTACATCTGCTGTTCACACCTACCTGCCACAGAGCTTTGGGACACAGCGAAGGTCTATAGCACAATTTAACACAGTTGTCAGCAGCATCTTTGTTGGAAGAGACTGCACGGAGGGGTAAAGGAAGAGTGCACCACAATGGATTTACCACAGACGGGCAGACACGCATGTTCTGTACAATACCATATATGCACATATTCATTATGAATAGTTTGCAGTGAGGGGCAGGACTTTGATAACTAGAGGACAGAGGGACTTTTGTGACATCCCAGCTGAGCTACTTCACACATGCACCATCACTCCTGTAGCGAGGGGAGATGCAAGTTGCTGACACCACAGGGAGGAATGTGGGAAATTGTGTGCTTCTGCACTCAGTTACACAAGATTACTGAAGCGAAAGCTGACACATTGTGAATCTACAGGAGAAAAATGTGGCTTGGTGTCTATTTTCCCCATCCCCAGACTGCGTGCCACTACTCTGTGCAGACTGTGAAGGCGTTCACACTCAGCCTCCACATGCCATTGAAATCAAACGTGAGCAGATAAGTGATCATGCCACCTGACGGGGAGACCGGAGAACCCCCAGTGGTACTCAGCCTTGTTCCAAAAGTCCTTGGGGAACCAGGCTTCTCGGGCTCTTCCATGCATGGACATCATCAGGATTAAGGTAGGAGGGTAAAGAAACAGTGTCTGTGAAATTAAGTTACAGGGCAGTTCTTTCCTACTGCACTACTTGTCTCCCAAGGTAAATATCAGCACTCCTTCCACCTGATCTGAGAGTTCAAGGTCTGGATCTGTTCTTCCCAACTCAGGAGAGAAGAATTCAGATGGCAGCAGCACCCCTCTAACCCATTTTACCCTGTAGAGTTCAAGCAAATGCTCACTCACCCCTCTTCTGCATAAAGATGAAGAGGTCATCCAGGAACTCTTTCCGTTCAGGGTCACTATCCAGTTCATAGAGCTGGGGGAAAAAAATAAATGTGAAGGCACAACCCACAACAAGACAGGAAATAAAGGAATAATATTAGCTTCTTCCACTGGGTGACCTGGTGTCTGTACTGGAGGGGTGAAAGGCAGCCACAGCAAAACCAGGAAGGATTCCTGAGCAATTTGGCAGAGAAGGCAGCAGTGAGAGTTTGAGGACCCTCGCTATGGCTTGCCTTGCTCAGCCCCTCAGTAACTCAGCCAGGCACAGCAGAGACTGGCACCCTGAAGGGAACAGGATTCAACTCGGTTAACAGCACTGCTACAGAGCAGGGTTTGAAACCACCTGGAAGCAAAGGGGAAAGAGGCTATTAAGACAAGCTGGAAAGAAAGAGGAGAACCAAAATGTGACAGTGGTTCAGGGCAGATTAGCAGTCTGCACCTTTGAGGCACCAGGGAGGTAAACTTCTCTGCTGCTTCTCCTAGCCTCATCATTCCCTCCTTCAGGGATTGTCACATAAGTGACAAACTCCAAGTCCCTTGAAGGAGGAGATGAAAGGCTAGAGCTTTCCTGTAACTACTAATGCCTGGCAGGAGAGGCTCCTCTAAAATAAGCCAAAAAGCCTTCAAAAATATCAGAAACCAGCCCAAAACCGATTTGCTGCAGAAATAATTTTACCAACAGGCTTAGAAACCCAAGCATTTATAAGTTCCATAGGCAGCTTATTCCAAAGGAGAGGCACTGCATGCTAGCATTATCCACCGATTTTTCAGAAGGGGCAGGCATGAATGTCATCTTACAGCTACCTCGTGAACAGAAAAATCTAATTTTCACCTATCAAGAATCCTGTGAGGCCACGAAGTGACAGGCTGAAAGGGCTGAAGTCAGTCTGTCACTGAGATACACGGTACAGAACAAGACAGAAGACAACGCTGTACATTAATTCAATTCCTTCTCTCATCTGCACTGAGGAAGAGCCCTACATCATTCCAGGGATTTTTTTTTTTGCTGGTTGTTAGCTAGTCTTGTGAGGCAGCTCGTCAGAAAAGCAAAGATACACTGGGAAATATATATTTCAGCTTCTCTGAGGGTGCTGTTAGCTATTTGGTATTCATCTAGTCCAAAAGAAGAGGGGCTTTTTAGGCTCATTTCCTGTGAAGCTCTGTACTTTCTCACACACTGAGCTCTGGGAAGAAAACACACTAGTGTATTTGCAGAGCAATTAGCTGCGCCCTTTCAGAAAGAGCCAGCTTAGGTTAAAATTAATTCCTCTGGCTGATGTGACACACAGCTGCCACATTCAAATCCACAACCACAGTCGTGGACCTAATCAGGTTCAAGAAACAAAATACTCTTCTCCCAGCTGGACAAAGTATTGACTAAGATTTTAAATGTAAAAAATCTGGTTATTAAGTCTTAGTTCTAACTATATTCCAGTGACAAAAGTAACAAAAGAGCCCAACAAAATATCAGGTTTGTAGGTGGAGGGCTGTGGGACAAAGCAATTTTCTTGGAAATTCTCTACAGAGGAATAGTGAGGGCTCTGTAGTCATCCTCTGTCACAGATCACGGGAAGAATTCCCTGAAGTTACCCCTTCCCCAAAATCCCCATGATCAGACTGACCTTGGCAAAGTCTCGTGAAATTTCTCTTCCTCGGCATCCATCACCTTCATCACTCCAGGCCACGTTGCCATTCTAGGGAGAGAGAAATGAAAGGGTGAAAGGATCACCAGGGAAAGGCTTTGTGGACAGTTCCAGAAAGCCTGCTAATGTGCATTTAGGGGCACAAACACATGCGAAAGCAGCTGCTGGCTTAGACCAAGAATACTAGGAAGATGGGGGATGTCTGCATTTGTCACAGCACACTTTCCAGGAATCTCTGACACTCAGCCCAAAATGGGAAGTGACATTTCACCTTTCAGGCAACTACTGAAGGCAGGGAAAGTTTTTCAGCTCAAAGATTGTTCCCACAGAAGTGTACATCAAAAAAGCTTCTCTAGATGCCATTGGAAAGTCCTCAACACCTTCAACAACTGCTTTCCTCCATCTGCTACACTGAAGTATGCTAAGAGCCCTGAAGCAAGTGCTTTGCTGTAATGAGGTCCAACACCTCAACTGAGGTCCTGCTTTTGCTCTCATGTCCATCTTTTTACCAAGTGCACATCCTAGAGCCGCTGGTGAAAGGTGCAGGTGTTGCCCAGGCATCCTTCCGTTCTGCTCATCACGTGACACCGAGCCCTTGGAAATGCCATTCTGCCCTCCCCTGCTTGCCTACAAAACCAAAGCATACCAAAGAAAGAGGGAAATAATCCCACTGGAAAGCTTCTTGTCAGCCCAGGACCCTTACTCCTGGAAGCACGCGGCTCTGGATTTTCCCCACAGAAATGGAAAGCTCAGCTTTGCTGGATTAAGGCTCATTCTTCTTAGGCATTAAAAGGATTACTGTAGTTAGGCCTACTCCACATCGTCCTGACATGATCACCAGGGCTGGAAACCACCAGTGGCAGCCTCTAGCTGTACAGCAGGACCAAGACCAGAAGAATGATTCTGAAGAACAGTTCAAGCATCTTTAAACCATAACCTCCTAAAGCTCCAGCAAATCAAGTGCTCCAGAACCTCTCAAGGCAAGAGAACAGCCAAATCCACCCACAGAGGTAGCTTGGACTACCCTGTCCTGCCAAGCACCCAGCACCCTAACTCAGACAGGAAAGCACTGAAGACAGCAAGACTTCAGCATGCAAAAAAACCATGTGAATTAGAGAGGTGGTCCAGTATCTGAAATCTTGGAGTCATCTGGTTGTGACACATACATTGAATTAGAAAGATGAATAGCTCTTGTCAAGGCCAGGCAAAGCTACATTTCCCCCTTTAAAAAAACACTGCGGCAAGCTGCCCTAATGCCTGCTGATTTAGTTTGAGCCAGTAATTCAAAAATTATCCAGTGAGTCCCATCAACTGAAAGATATTTAATGGGGGATTATTGCCACTTCTGTTATGTCAGCTGTTTATTACAGCAGATCAATTCCCAGCCCTCTCTAGGAAGAGATCTGAAGAATGGTTTTGTTCACAGGAGGATTCATCAGGGTGTCCTTTGCTAGCAGAGATTAAAACCAGGGTTCTTTGCTAATTACGGTAACATCCAGCTGCTCCTAAAACCCCACTGATTGTTAACTCAGGTCAACAAACCTCTGTGAACAGTCAGAATAAGAGACAAACCAGTCTCTTCAGAAGGCAGCAATTTCCCATCCTCAGCTTTACACACTCCAAGGCAAAATGGTCTCCAAGAGGGCTGAGCTAATTTCTTCTCAAGTTTGTACTTGGTTATAAATCCAGAGAGCAAACCTGCTCATGCTATTAAACTGGGTGCTCCAGGAAGCAAAACACTTGCTTTCATAGAGCACTTTGGTCATGCTGAGAGCTTATTCTGCTACATTTGAGGACAGGGGCAGGAAAGAGGAGGCTTAAAGGAGACACAGTGCTCTACCGCCAGTGGGTTTGAAGTTGATAAAATTTCCAGGAACAAAAACTTCCATGGGATTAAAGATTCTTTAGAAGTTATTTTAGTTGTTTTCTTTGAAGAAAAAAGATAATTGGGAAAAATAATTAAGGTTTGATACAGAGAAAAAACCCCAATGTATGCACCCTGCTTCCCATACCTGCATCCCAAGATATTCGAGAGCCCAGAAGTAACAGCCCCCCACACCTCACTGGTGAAAAGGCGCTTAAAGCTAGCTGGAGCCATCTGTATTTTGCCATATGTCCAGAAAATTGGCAGAGCCGGGTATCACCTGGCATGACACGGAGTGATCCGAGGTGAGAGACAGCGGACAGTATTAGCATTTCCTCCTCTGATAGCTGGAAAGGTTTAAAGCCAGTTACCACTCCCCACATTAAGCTATCAGAAGAGATAAGGAGAGTGCTTCTCATCCCCCCTTGGCGCAAGCAGCAGCGGCCACGGTGTCAATCAGCAAGGGTGCACTGAAACGACACACGAGCTGCGGAGACAGGAGGACAGAGCACAGGTTTGTTTTGGGTAGGGGAGTTAGACTCTCGGGCTAGCACGAAGGGTCAGCTCAGCAGCCGGGGAATAAAGCCTTATTTACTCAGAGGGCAGAGTACAAGCACCGACAGGCATTTTTCCCAGGCCTCAGCTTTGATCTTGAGGGACTGTTCTGCTCACCAAAACACCAGAGTCCACGCCAAGGCTACAACCAAAGACAGCGAACACCGGCAGCGGTCAACAGCGACTCGAGCACAACCGCAACAGGTAAATCAGTGAAGAGCACCACGAAGCTACTGAAGCCAGAGGTGCCCCGTAGGCAGAATAAACTACATTCTACACAGCAAGAGAGCTCGGTGGGAGCTTTGGTATCAAGCTTCCTTCCCATTCCTCCTAGGAAAACAAAGTTACCCTATGCTGAGAAGCCCTCCTCCGTATGAGCAGCAGGAACCTGAGAAATCAATATATCCTCGCAAGTCATTAAAAGACCTTTGTATAAGTCAGGCAATAGCAGCAGGAAGGAAAAAACACTGTTCAGAGAGGCAGGTCATTCTCAGGGGAGAGTCCTGCCTCTCCCTCCACCCATTTGTATCAGGGGAACTTGCTGATGTTTGACAAACAACCCTCGTGTTACCACAGGCAAGAATTTATCTGGTTTCTTGCAGAAAGGCGGTACAAGTGGCACTGGCTGTGCCTGAGGACCTGATGTGAAGGCCGAGAGAAGGCAGAGGTGTTGAGAAGGGTTGACCACCTCTGAGAGCTGCTGGCAGGGCCTTCCCCGCGCTGCAGACACCTCCGAGGCCATGGGAACCCCCCCGGACCGCCCCCTCCCCGAGAGGCTGGGGGCCTGGCTTCAGAAGCAATTATATCTGGAGCTATTTTAGGATTACTCCCTAACCACCTGGAATATCTTATTAGAGGGAAGCTCAGATGTCCAGAGCAATTTTGGTTTCCAATCCCACATTCAAAAGCCAGATTTAACCCTGAGTTGCCAAGCAGAGTGCAAAGGAGATAAACACTTTCCTGCCTCATCCAGCCCATTCTTTTGAGGACAAAAACTTTACAAACAAGCAGCCTCAATTCCTCCCTGCAGGACAACCACCTCTCAAATATCTCGCACGTCTGCCCCTCCCAGAGGCTAGGGAGCTAATCAAAACTCAGTGCTCAATAAAAACAGTGAAGTATTAAGGCAAACAGAACAGCAGCTCATCATCTCCAGTTTTACCCACACAAACTGCAGTTAGTGTGCAAACAGGGGCACTGATGAGAAACTGGAAATGCTCCTTTTCCAGGTCATTCCCTTCCCTCTCACCCCAGTTTCATACAGCTGTTTGAGAGGGGCTCAACTCAAGCCCAATGAAGTTTTACCAGACTACAAAGTTGTACTCAAAGGGCAAACTCTGAACTGGAAAGAACCCACTGAAGCTTTAATGTGCAAAAGAAAACAGAAAGTTGCTGGCATGAAAATCAGTTCTGCACCTCCAGTTCTGACAGGTTTTAGGCCAGAAATGTGCTGAAATATCCACTTAGGGACAAGGCTAGATGTTGCAGTGAAGAAAAAAAGCCCCTCCCCTACCCCATGGGTTAACTGAAAGCACCGACTCAATGAAAAGGTACAGGGGCAGCAATTTCAGGATTATCAGAGAATCCACAGAAATTCCTTTTGTGGGCAGAGTTAAGCCTTAGGAAGTGAAACAGATGCTGTTATAAAGAAAACTGTTGTACTACAAAACGCTGATAAGATCAGGACTACTGCCCTGAGCTGCAAGTTCTCAAGCATGGAGAACCAAGTTATAATTACTGCATGCACAAGCTGCCTGGTAAAGCTCTGCTGAAACTGGAATAAACCCTTCCCAGTCTTACTAATAACAGAGCTCAATTCAGTATCTACAAGCTTCAAAGACAGGGTTTGAAAACATTTTAGTGATTTCAGGAATGGCAGGGAGGATGAGGAAGGGAATAAAAAGAACGGACTGAAGTTAACAGATTAATTACCTTTTTCTATTAAGTTTTTTATGTGCTCCCATGACCTAGTGACTGCAGCACCAACACAATTCTTTGCAAAACAGGAATTTGCTTCCTTATCCTTACGGAAAAGTTGGACTCTTTGTGAACAACTCCTATTCACAAATACTCAGAGGAATTAACTAAAATGTGACATGAAGACTTGCTCTGTGCTACATGGCTGTGGGAAGAGAAATTCACACTGCCACATGAGTGTCTTGGATTTACCCTGAAGTGAGAAAAAGCGAAGTGTAAGAATACAACACAGTCACGCTCTTTCCACCTACTGTCTCCAGCGTTAGCTAGAATTTCTATAAATTGGCACTGAAGGAGACAAGCTGCAACTATTCCTAAAGATAAATTTAGCACCCGAACAAATCCTAAAATGAGCCGTATCTTCCCCAGGATAGAAACGAGCTCCTCACACTGCGCCTTTGCTCTGCCTCCAGATATAGCACAGTCACTGCAATGGAACACAGCCTTGTCGAAGCCTATGGAAGTGCTGCTTGAGATAAAGATCTGGGCAATTCTGATGTCTAAAGCAAGTCATTTGCAGGCTGCTGCCTACAGTCGCTATCACGAATGGACTCTTGGTTCTCTTCTCCCACACGTTATTTGGTATATTGAAGAGGTGACTTGGTTGCTCCAACCGCTGATGCTGCGCTTTAAGTTACGTACCAGTATGAATACCAAGATACGTGCTACAGCAGACACAGACTCTCACAGGGATAAAGATTTAAAACAAACCTAAACCATGAATTTCAGGAGAAGCAGCAATTGGCAATTTAAGAAGTAAAATCTGTTCTTATGGAATTCAGTAGGAGCAAACAAATATCTAATATCAGCTATTAATGAAGAATTCTCCTCCCACTACATTATAAAAAGAAAAATACCCAGTGACCCACATAAGGAATTAAAAATACAACCCTTGAATCAGGCCCTGGATATCGGAAATAACCAGGAATCAAAAAAATGCAGTGTGAAATGCAATTTCTTTATTCCTGGGACCTTCACCTCCTCTGGAGTAATGAGTATCTCCTGAGCAATACCTCACCATACACACCACTCGAGGCACATACTTAAGGTTATGGAATCTCAGCCACTCATTCCTAGACCCTAGAGCAAAAGCAAAGTAATTATTTTAAGCTGACTTATCTTAATAAACACCATGACCTTTGTAAAAGTTTAGATCAGGATTTTCAGGAGTGACTGGTGATTTCTGAGAATCTAACATGAGACAACCCAAAAACCAGACCACAAACCACTCTGAAAGTCAGATGGTTGCTTTATGGAGACTTACCTTGCTGCGTTTAAGAAGGCATTAAGTGTCAGCTGATGCCTGAAAACCTTGGCTTTATTTTTACATTCCACGGAGGAATGCACGCTCTAACCCACGTGCGGCAGTAACAGCTCGGCAAAACTGCTCACGCTAGTGCCACGCACCAGCCTCGAGTGGGAAAGGAGCAAGCGGCACGGGCAAGGCGGTGGCTGTAGCCCTGCCTTTCCCACTCAGCTCTCCCTGGTAACCAGAGACATCGCCAAGCCATGCAAGAACCCACGGGAGGAGGACCTGCACCCAACCATCTGCTAAAAGCAACATTTTCACTCGCAGAATTAAAAACTCATTTTTCTTCAAAGACAGGCAGCCCACAACACCCTTTTTGAGGATGGCTGTGGGAGCCTTCGGCTGTCGGAGCCGTGATGGATTTGCAGGGGATTTGAGCAAGTCCGAGGAGCAAGCGAGCTGAGCGCACAACCCCCCCCCAGCTCTTCTTTTGGGACTGCAACTCCCTGACAAGCAGCTCCACTCCCTTGTTGTTTTGTGCTGACAGGATTCCCACCGCCCCTGTGTCATAAGCTGAGCCAGCTCTTTTGTCTGCCGCTTGTTCTACAATTATTTACTTGGCCAGCCGGGACCGAACAGAACAGGGCTTCATATTGCTGGTAGTTTCCGTCCTTCTGCCATCTTCATGCCACATACCTTCCAGGCAATCTTAGCCTTGTGCTTTCAAGATACATTTTTCTCTAAGGGTGTCACAATCCACACACGAAAGAAGAAATAGAAGCAACTTTTTCCCCTTCTTCTGCAAGCAACAGCCATTACGCATACCACAGATACTCGCAGAGCTAGCTGGAAGCAGTGTATACTGACTGATTATTAGCCTCCATCTCAACAGGAGCTAAAAAAAAAAAGACAAGTTCAGGAATCATTTCGAAACAAACTGGGGAACACAGGCACTTCTGCATTTGATCCTGGGGTTTTTTTTAAATCCCTTTTAGGCAAATACAAAAGAAAGCCTGGTATCTGGAGGGGGAAAAAAAAAACCAAACAAGCCAGGCTCACACTGGGGCAGTATGTTACCACTTGGCATACACGTCCCCCCCACGTTGCTGTCATGCCAGCTAACAGTTCCTGCCTGGGCTCCCCTCCCTGTTTATTCCCACCTCCATGCAGCCCCCACTCCCCAGCTCTGAGCTGGTATACCGCAGTTAAATTTTTACTCCCTGGTATGCAGGCTCCGCTAGTGAATGCAAACAAGTTGATCTGCAATATTTACCCTACTCAAGGTGAATATACTGCACCAGCATCACTAATACGGGGCACCTCAATATGGCCTTTCCAGCACACCACCTTAGTGGCATCCCTACGAACATAAGCCATGCCTCACTGGGGCAGACCATAGCCCAGTACTCCAATGACAGTACCAGGAGACAGTATTCCAGGACTACATGTGAACCTACCCGCTTTCTGCCACACTTTCCCACCATCCAGAACAGCTGTAGCACAGCACACCCCTGACATGGCTTTACAATCCATTCCTTGACCTCCACGGACTTCTCCAATTCCTTCCTTTACTGCAGCACTGCCTGCCCCCCCCCCC
>NW_010257320.1:26723-27313 GCF_000690775.1 Eurypyga helias
ACACAGCAGCAAGAGGGTTTTTTCTTTTACTTTTGCTTCCCAGTGAAGCTTTGTGCACTTCAGCTTCCAGAATAAGTTGGCCTGAAATCAGACTAAGCTACAACCTACTAGCAAAACACTCTATTACTGCTGAAATGGGCCAAAGAAACTGGATCAGTGCTAGGGCACAGTATGCCAACTGCAAAGCAGTGTTTTTTTTGCTATTCCATATCAGCTAAGACCAGACTGGGCATGCTTCTGGCCATTTGTCTTCCCAGAACAGGGAAAATGACCTAGGAATCAAGCCTGTTAATTCAGTAAGATTCACAGGACTATCACAAGATAAGCAATTATTGCAACGAAGCACAATGACGTACTTGTTAGCACCAGCCAAACTAGAAATAAAACCCAAAGTCTAATGCCAAATTTGTTGGGTTTTTGGATGGGTTTTTTTTTGGTTACAAAGTGATGTCCTAAGACCAGAGCCCTGCCTACTCCTCTCCACCCAGAGACCTGAAAGAGGAAGTTTCCACCAGCCACTCCAATCCAGTAAATTCTGAAGCAATTTCTTCAGCGACCGGCCCCTGACCGACATACCCTCCTCATTTCCC
>NW_010257320.1:27337-31946 GCF_000690775.1 Eurypyga helias
CAGCTTGAGTAACTTTCTCAACCCAACCCCTCCAGGAGCAAGCTCAGAAAAAACACAGCAGCCACTGGTTGCCTGCCGCATCCCATGCGCAAGGGCTGCTTCGCCAGCACGCTTTATGGGCACAAAAACCATTCACCTGGCAACTCAAGAGGAGTTTCCACCGCATGCATTGGTGTACAACACCAAACTGGTGCCGCTTTGCGGGAGTGGCCGGGTAGGAGTCTACAAACCACACTAATTGGGAATGGGAAAATTGATAAAGCTTGCTGAGCTTTAGCAGTTCCTCCTCCAACTGCTGCCTGTGATGGTATAAAACGAATCACCTCCACAACAGCTAAGGGGAGAGCCTGCCCTGAGCACCCATGACAAGCTCCCGAACACCTACAGTTCACCAGCCACCACGAAGCAGCTCCAGCTTTTTTACTTCATAGGCTTTGCAGGAGGGAAGGAAAACACAGCTCTGGTTTTGTCCATACAAGGTTTCTTGGCTCAAAGAACTCGATCTGAAGCAAAACCCATACCTTCTTCATACTCAGGCTAACATCTGTCCAGAAAGATGTCCAAAGAAAAATTAAGTCCAGCTTTTTTTCCTCTACTTAAACCATGCAGCCCTCTAGCTCAATTCCAACACACAAATGCTGTAAATATCTGAAAGTCTGGTCAAGTTCTCTGTAACAAAACAGCACCCAAGCACTACATTAACTGAAATACGCACTCACAACAGAGAAAAGAATCCTTGATCCTCTGGCATTTCTCTACAAGGAGTAGTAATTCTTCGAACGCACAGTTAACCTCCTACCAAAGCCAAGTTAGCTCCTTCCTTCCCACACATGAAATACAAAGTGGTTTTGCTTGCTCAGAGGACCAGAGGCAGGACACACTTTCCCTGCCTGCCCACACTACCAAAATCCAGCCAAAGTCGCTGGCTCCCAGAGGTCATACACAAAGGGGTTATAGATGCCGTGAGCAAAATAACTTCAGCGAGACGTTAGCAGGCAAATGCGTGCACCAAAAATAAATGTAACACCAGCCTGTTCCATTCTGAATGGCACAGCCGCAGTGAGATAAAAGATAAATAAGCCAAAGATCAAACCTCTACCTCTTCGTAAAGGTTCTTAGAGATTGGGGTTTCTATACCACTAGCTGGGAATCTGTATCTGTAAAGCAAAACAAGTTCTTGTGAAACCTCTTTATGAAAGAATAAACCCGGAAGCATCAGCACCAGAGAAGCATCGCGCTGCACGTGCCCGCCTCTTGCGCTCTTCCCCGAGAGCCTGCAAACAGCCAGTGCTTTTAACAGGACACTGGCCTAGAGAAACCCTCGGACTGACTGAATGTGGTCATTCTTATTCAGAAGGAAGTAACATTTAACACCGACCTGTTTGAGCTGCTCGTCCAACCGCCAGTTCTGGCGTCCAGACGGGGAACCGGAACGTGGTTGCTTAGTAGTGTCTTTACCCTGTTCTTCTTTGCCCTGCTTTCCCCGCTGATGCCCCGAAGCTGGAAGAGGATTAGAGGTAGAGGCCACTCTTTGGTTGTGATGGGCAACTTTGGGAGCATGAAAATATTTCAGAGCAGAGCAGGTTTCTTTTCCAGTCATATCAGCACCATCCTCAAGATCTCCACCTTCCAAACCCCCTTCCTCCTCCTCCTCCTCCTCTTCCTCCTCGTCTTCATCCTCTTCTTCCTCTTCTGGCTCTGAATTCATGCTGCTCTGATCAAAAGACCGTGTAGCTCCAGCTGCAGGTGGGCCTCTGGCCAAGGCACCAACAGCGGAGCCGCCCGAAGCCCTGCCAGATGTGGCTGCTAGGACAGCCTGCTGCACAGCCAGCTGCTGAGTGTAGAGCAGCTGGGCTTCTCTCATCTGCCTCTGCTGTCTCTCCCTGGAATCCATCTGCAGAGGCGTTTGCTGCTTCTGCTGCTGCTTCTGCAGCTGCTCGACCACAGCTTCCAGCTTCATCCCGCAGTTTGCATGGCTGGGAAAAGAGGGGGGCGTTTTTGACTTTATCTGGCAGGGTTCAAGCCCCGACCTTGGGAGATTGGCAGAATCTGAAAGATAGACAAATATTTGTCTGTATGAATATAAAATGCTTTCATCTTTTTCCCCAGGAAGAGGATAAATAGAGTGCAAAGCCAATACTCTTTCCTGTGCAGGAGACCGTGAAACAATCAGCTTCATGTTTAACAGCCTCAGGCTCAAACTTGCATTCAATTTTCAGACTGTTTAATTGTATTTTCAAGCTGAACACATTTGGTATAACCTCAGTTTCATATACCCCAAAGACAGCATCTGAAATGCTTTTGTCTACTGTCCCAGCAGTTTTTTTTTTTTGTCAGAATCCTTCCACACTTTCTAAATAATTACTTTTGAAATGTTAGGTTTAGCGCTTCTGAAAACACTACCTTAAAAGGAGATAGCCAGGATAAGCTTGACCATATTTCTATTAAAAAACAGACAGCCATTTATCACCGTTCTCTCTAAATTCTTTTATGCTTTCAACATCAGTAAATTCTTCATGCTTTATAAGTCCTTCTTAAAATAACAGCTATATTTAGCCATTATTTTTCCCAAGGAGATACAGATGAGAGTATAGTGAAGACCACTGCAGCCTAAAACAGAGTGCTGAGCACCAAGCAGCTCCTGCCTCTGGTTCCCAGAGTTGTCAGCACATCTCAAGCCCTGGCCATGGCCTCCCTTCCACCTTCCCAGCCAAAGGACCCAAGAGCTTTCCTAGCTCTCCATTTTGACCTGCACCAAGCCCATGCTGAGCCAGCACCAGCCTCCTCTTGAGCAAAGACCAGAACAGACCGCAGTCAGAAACACAGCCCTGATCTAGAGTAAATCCTAGAAAGACGACTACAACTTTAATCCTCAACCATTAAAATCAGCATGTGTATTTTGGACTTTGTGTCGCAAACTGAACCCACCGACAAAGACTATTCTTCTCAGCTTTTTTTTTTTAAATGTAAAAAGATGCTTAAACAGATCCCACTTGCTGCCCTTCAAGGTTCACTGATATCAAAATACAGTGAGCTGAGAGAAACAAAGAAAAGGCCAACTACAAACAAGCTACAGTCTCCTGGCCACCTCCCACCACCCTGTTTACAACCTGCACTGTGCTATTGAAGCCACATACTTGAGAAAAGAGACTGTTGTAGCACACATTTTCAAAACAGACATAGTTCTGTTCTAAAACAAATAACCTACCAGATACCAGTTTTAAAAGTGAAAGACAGCTTCCAGCATCCCTAGTGCAACACCAAGTCCTCCTCTTATGTGGTCAGACCGCACATCTCCGGTACAAAGTGCCCAGGAGCTACAATGCCCGGATGCCCAACTCTTCCCTGTGCTAAACAACAACCCATCACTAAAATGAAAAGCCTGGGTGGTGCATTTGCATTTTTAGCTAGAAGGCTGTGGCATAGCTTTAGCTTGCAAATGAAACAATATAAAGTGGATTAGTGGTTTGAATGTCAGGAGCAATAATGCATTACCTGGCAGCTGAAAAGAGTCTTAGGTTCGTTTGGACAAGCACAATACACCATCTGGCCTAGCTCCACACACACACTTCCTCCAGTAAAGCAACAACGAACGGGTGCGGGTGTTGCAACAGCAACCATAAACCAGGCTAGAGAACCTATAGCCCACACCTCGCTGTATATTGTTGCACCTGAGGCACGGCAAGGCATCACCTCTCCTGCCTGGGGGATATTCAGCAGGGCGTAAAGTTAATACACACCTCGGGTACGTTAACGATAATAAATGACCTGATACTGGGATAACATGCCGAGCAAACACACCTCAGGTGCAGCAACACCCTGGTATGCGGCACCAGCCCATTTCCCGGAGTCCAGTTACAATAGCGTGTGACAGGTTACAGCAGGATTTACATGCTGCTGCCGAGGGTTTTCATCAGGGCCCGGCACTACCCTCCAAAATGATGAATTCTGGCTACAACAAACACACCCTCAGCAAGTATCAATGCTATTGTGGAGAGGCAGCCAACTTTGCAGCAAGTTGTAAGTCAATGAGGAGATACATGGCTCACAGCACGTAATTAAGCCATAGTATCAGGACAGTTTAGAATAACAACTGCAACTGGACAAACAGCATTAAACCATTCCAGGCTTTAACATCCGTTTTACCCCTCAGCATGGGTGTTTGCTAATGTTATGTGTCTCTCCCAACCAAGGCAGCAAAAGGATTTGGTTTAACCTTCAGGTCCTCACACACCAGCCTTTGTGAAGCTTTTAATCCCTCGTTGAGTACTTCAATTAAAAAGTCCCTCGATTTGCATTTTTAACTAGCTCTATTTACAGTGCAGCCGAGAGAACGCCTGCCTTCGCGCCACCAGCGCTTGGGAAGAGGTTTGGAAACCACCTGAAAGAGTTAAAGCGTCAGAGCAGCGGCCGAGGCCGGCCTGCCTCCCAGCCCCGAGGAGGGGAGAGGTCTCCCGGGGCGGTAAACAACTCCATCGGCGCGCGCCGCGCGCCCCCCCCGGTTTTACCGGAGGCTCCCACGCCCCATAAACACCATGAAAAATCCCGACATCCCTGAAGGAGGACCTGCGCGGCGGCCAGCTCCGCTCTCTCAGCCCCCACACGGGCC